>NW_025278847.1:0-1243 GCF_018294505.1 Triticum aestivum
ATTTAATCCACCCAGAAAACGTGCAAGCATAGCTTCATTCTCCTCAACAATACCACATCTAATCATGCCAGTTTGTAATTCCTGATAATATTCTTCTACAGAATTTTTCCCTTGTCTTAAACGCTGCAATTTTTGAAGCAATTCACGTTGATAATATGGTGGAACCCAACGCGTACGCATAGCAGTTTTCAAAGCAGCCCAAGTAGTTGGAATAGGATATAATCTACAATGTTCAGACCACCATACACATGCAAAACTAGTGAAAGCACAAACAACAGCAGCAACTCGTCTCTCCTCAGGATATTGTAAACATGTAAATCGTTGTTCGGTTTCTAACTCCCAAGTAAGATATATATCAGGAACATATCTACCCTCAAATGGTGGAATATTCAATTTCAGTTTAGGAATATGGACATCATCTCGTACCTGAGGTGGTGGTGCAGGCCTACCATTACGAATATATACCTGAGGTCGACCTGCTGGTGGTGGTACAGGTGGCTGCACGTAGTGCTGATTTTGATCAACCTCATCCTCATAATCTCCCACATAATCATCCTCCTCCGCATCAGCAGCAGGAGCCACAGAAGTATCAACAGCAGCACCAACAGTTTGGCCAAACGCAAGAGGAACACGGCTCGCTCGGCGAAGGTCTGTTTCACGACGTGGAGGTAGTTGTTGTTGTTGTTGTTGGAGAGGTGCGTTAGGTGCAGCGGGTGGTGGTGGTGGAAGACGCGCAAGCAATTCATTAAACTTGTTATCGAGCTTTGTTTCGAACGTCTTCTCGAGGCCAGTGATCTTCTCCATGGCCTCTTCAAAATTGTTCAGCACATCTTGCACCTGTTCAGTCATCATTTGCTGAAACTTATCATGAAGCTCCTTGTTCGATAAATTCTCCCAGTCAATCTCGTCGGCTTGTGATCCTGGCATGGTTAGCAGCAATAGAAACACACAAGAATATGATCCTACAGACTACGAACAAGTGGTGGTGGTGGGTGTCACAAATCCGTCAAGCAAAACTCAAATTCTTACCAGTTCTTACCCAGCAACAGGCGGTGATCGGCAACCGTTGTAGTCAAAACTCTCAAAGCTTGGATAGAGCGATTACCAGGGAGAGTCAAACGCACAACGTAGATGTATGTGGAGCTGGGAAGGCTTATAATATGGTAGCAAAAAGGGTCAGCAATAATCAATTCAGAGATGCAAAGTTGAATAAACGCTCAACGACGGTACTGTGCTGGTCCTA
>NW_025278848.1:0-1243 GCF_018294505.1 Triticum aestivum
GGTTGTTGAACCCCAAGGTGCGCTTAAGTGTAAGTCATCAACAATCGCAGTTTGGGCCGATTCTGGCCCGTTTCTTGGACTACTACTTAGTTATGGGGTCCCGAAATGACCCCGGGTTGTGTTTACGTGTCGGTCAGCAACACTCACAATTTTGGCCAATTCTAACGTGTTTTGTGGACTATTACTCACTGTTTTCAGGTCCCGAAGTGATTTCCATAGTTGTTGAACCCCAAGGCCCGATTACGTGTCGGTCATCAATACTCATAGTTTTGGCTGATTCTGGCCCGTATCATGGACTATTAGTCACTTTTTTGGGCCCCCGGAGTGATTTCCACGATTAACAAACCACGGGGTGCATTTACGTGTCGGTCATCAACACTCACAGTTTTGGCCAATTCTGGCCCGTTTCTTGGACTATTACTCTGTTTTTGGGTCTCGGCGTGATTTCCATGTTTGACGAACACCGGGGTGCATTTATGTGTCGCTCATCAACACTCGCAGTTTTGGCCGATTCTGGCCCGTTTCATGGAGTATTACGCACTGTTTTGGGGTATCGAAGTGATTTCAACGATTAACAAACCGCGGGGTGCGTTTACGTTTCGGTCATCAACACTTACACTTTTGTCCGATTCTTGCCTTTTTTGTATACTATTACTCACTGTTTTGGGGTCCCGGAGTGATTTCCACGATTAATGAACCCCGGCATGCATTTACGTGTCGGTCATCAACACTCACAGTTTTGGCCGATTCTGGCCCGTTTCGTGGACTATTGCTCACTTTTTTGGGGCCCCGGAGTGATTTCCACGATTAAGGAACCCTTGGGTGCGCTTACGGGTTGGTTATCAACACTCGCGGTTTTTGTCGATTCTGACCCGTTTCGTGGACTGTTACTCACCGTTTTGGGGCCCCAAAGCGATTTCCATGGTTGTTGAACCCGAAGGTGCGCTTAAGTGTAAGTCATCAACAATCGCAGTTTGGGCCGATTCTGGCCCGTTTCTTGGACTATTACTTAGTTATGGGGTCCCGAAATGACCCCGGGTTGTGTTTACGTGTCGGTCAGCAACACTCACAATTTTGGCCAATTCCAACGTGTTTTGTGGACTATTACTCACTGTTTTTAGGTCCCGAAGTGATTTCCATAGTTGTTGAACCCCAACGCCCGATTACCTGTCGGTCATCAATACTCATAGTTTTGGCTGATTCTGGCCCGTATCATGGACTATTACTCACTTTTTTGGGCCCC
>NW_025278849.1:0-1243 GCF_018294505.1 Triticum aestivum
CGTTAATCGCGGAAATCACTCCCGGACCCCAAAAAAGTGAGTAATAGTCCATAAAATGGGCCAGAATCAGCCAAAATTGTGACTGTTGATGACCGACATGTAAGCGCACCATGGGGTTCATAAACTATGGAAATCGCTTTGGGATCCCTAAACGGTGAGTAATAGTCCACGAAACGGGTCAGAATTGGCCAAAGCTGTGAGTGTTGATGACGGGCACGTAAACGCACCCCAGGGATCGTCAATCATCGAAATCGCTCCGGAACCCCAAAACGGTGTGTAACAGTGCACAAAACATACCAGAATCGGCCAAAATTGTGAGTTTTGATGACGGACACGTAAACGCACCCCGGTGTTCGTCAATCGTGGAAATCACTTCGGGATCCCAAAACTGAGTAATAGTCCAAGAAACGAGCAAGAATCGGCCCAATCTGCGAGTCTTGACGACCAACACGTAAGCACATCTTGGGTTCGACAACCATGGAAATCGCTTTGGAACTCCAAAATGGTGAGTAATGGTCCGTGAAAGAGCCCTGAATCGGTAAAACCTAGGGTTATTGATCAATGATACATAAACGCACCCCGGGGTTCGTCAATCATGGAAATCGCTCAGGGACCCGAAATCAGTGAGTAATAGTCCATGAAACGGGCCAAACTCGGCCAAAACTGCAAATGTTGATGACAGACACATAAACACACCATTGTTCGTCGATCGTGGAAATCGCTACGTGACCCCAAAACTGAGTAATAGTCCAAGAGACGGGCCAGAATCGGCCAAAACCGCGATTGTTGATGACCGACACGTAAGCGCGCCTTGGGGTTGGACAACCATGGAAATCGCTTTGGGACCCCAAAAAGGTGAGTAATAGTCCATGAAACGGGCCAGAATTGACAATAACCACGAGTGTTGATGACCGACACGTAAACGCACCACGGGGTTTGTTAATCGTGGAAATCACTACGGGACCCCAAAACAGTCAGTATTAGTCCATGAAACGGGCCAGAATTGGCCAAAACAATGAGTGTTGATGACCGACACGTAAGTGCACCTTAGGGTTCAACAACTGTGGAAATCGATTTGACCGCAAAACGGTGAGTAACAGTCCATGAAACGGGCCAGACTCGTCAAAAACCGCGAGTGTTGATGTCTGACACGTAAACGCACCCCGGGGTTCGTTAATCGCGGAAATCACTCCCGGACCCCAAAAAAGTGAGTAATAGTCCATAAAATGGGCCAGAATCAGCC
>NW_025278850.1:0-1243 GCF_018294505.1 Triticum aestivum
GTGGTATTATAGGAGCATACCACATCACCTTGGCGGGAACCCTCTTCCTGGGTTTCTGGCCCTCAACATCGTCACCAGGGTCATCGCCTCTGATCTTATAACGCAATGCAGTGCATACCGGGCATTCATTCAAATTCTCGTATTCACCGCGGTAGAGGATGCAGTCGTTGATGCATGCATGTATCTTCAGAACCTCTAAACCTAGAGGGCAGACAACCTTCTTTGCTTCGTACGTACTGGCGGGCAACTCGTTATCCTTTGGAAACATATTCTTCAACATTATCAGCAAGTTTTCAAATGCCGAGTCAGCTACACCTGCCTCTGCCTTCCATTTCAGCAAATCCAGTGTGCAGCCCAGCTTTTTCAGACCATCATCGCATCCGGGGTACAGCTCCTTTCTGTGATCCTCTAACATGCGATCCAAATTCTCCCTCTCCTTTTCAGTTTCACAGCGTCTCCGTGCATCAGCAATGGTCCGACCAAGATCATCAACGGGATCATCACGTGCCTCTTCTTCACCTTCCCCTTCACCTTCAGCATCCTCCATGAAAGTATCACCGAAATGAGCAAGATAGCTTTCATCGATGAAATCATCCCCTTCTTCATCTTCTTCCATTATAACCCCTCTTTCTCCATGCTTGGTCCAACAATTATAGCTTGGCATGAAACCGTGCCGAAGCAGATGCATGTGAACATCTCTTGAGGAAGAGTAACCCTTCTGATTCTTACAGATAACACATGGACAGATAACAAAACCCCCCTCCTTGTTCGCATTAACCACTACGAGGAAATCTTTCAAACCCGTAGTGAACTCGCCGGAGAGTCGGTTACCGTACATCCATTGCCGATTCATCTGCATTATTATAATATAAAATATATAATTAACCATCATGCATTTGTTAAACTAACTAGCTACAAACAATATAAATTAAACAATGAACTGCACACATGCATATTTTATCAATGACACACATGCATGAAAGGTTCAAGTTGCTAACCGCGATCGAGGAGGAAAAAATAAATGAGGAACCTCAAGTGTGGCTCCAACACTTCATATCATGTTTGTTTCACCCTCTTAGGGCATTTCATCAAACACCTTGTGTGCATAAGAGGAACCAAAAGCAAACCTAGCTACACCCCCTTGTGAAGCTTGTGAAGAGAAGTGGCACCAAATGGCTAAGTGAGCGTGCTGAACTGGTATATATAGGGGAGGAGCTTTAGTCGCGGTTGGCCTGGCCAACCG
>NW_025278851.1:0-1243 GCF_018294505.1 Triticum aestivum
TTGACCCGAATAGCCAAGCGACAATTATATTCTCTTAACGCCAGCCCTTTGCCAGACCTTGAGGACGTTCCGGTAGTCCGTGACTTCCCGGATGTCTTTCCAGAGGAATTGCCAGGTGTCCCACCTGACAGGGATGTTGAGTTCGTAATAGACCTCATTCCAGGAACCGTTCCGATTGCTAGAAGACCTTATAAGATGGCACCCCTAGAACTAGCCGAGCTTAAGAAACAACTCGATGAATCCTTGAAAAAGGGTTTCATCCGCCCTAGTTCATCTCCGTGGGCTTGCCCCGTCCTATTCGTTAAGAAAAAGGATGGTACGGACCGGATGGTTGTAGATTACCGACCTGTCAATTTGGTCACAATCAAGAACAAATACCCGCTTCCCAGGATCAACGATCTGTATGATCAGCTCGCTGGATCCTCAGTCTTCTCCAAGATGGATTTGAGGTTGGGCTACCATCAAATCAAAATCAGAAACGGGGACATTCCTAAAACGGCCTTTGTCACTCGTTATGGCCAATACGAGTACACCGTCATGTCCTTCGGTCTAACCAACGCTCCAGCCACTTTTTCTCGGTTAATGAACTCAATCTTCATGGAGTATTTGGATAAATTCGTCGTGGTTTACCTCGATGACATACTCATCTACTCCAAGAACGAGGAAGAACATGCCGAACATCTAAGGCTAGTGTTGAAGAAACTTCGAGAGCATCGCCTTTATGCCAAATTCTCAAAATGTGAATTTTGGTTGTCAGAAGTGACCTATCTGGGTCATGTAATATCGGGTAAAGGTATTGCTGTTAACCCTGAGCGAGTTCAAGCTATCCTTGATTGGACTCCACCTGAATCGGTCAAGCAAGTTCGGAGTTTTCTAGGCTTAGCGAGCTATTGCCGTCGCTTTGTCGAGAACTTCTCCAAAGTTGCTAAACCTCTAACCGAACTCCTCAAGAAAGATAAGAAGTTCGAATGGACTCCACAATGTGAGCACAGCTTTCAGGAACTGAAAAGACGCCTGACCTCTGCTCCCGTACTGGTACCGCCAGACTTCTCCAAGGACTTTGTTATCTACTGCGACGCCTCGCGACAAGGACTAGGTTGCATTCTCATGCAAGATCGACACGTAATTGCCTACGCTTCACGGCAGTTGCACCCACATGAGGAGAATTATCCTACTCATGATCTAGAGCTTGCAGCCGTAGTCTATGCACTTAAAACCTGGCGACATTACCTCCTCGGTAATC
>NW_025278852.1:0-1243 GCF_018294505.1 Triticum aestivum
CTCTCTTACCGGGAAATGTCTCCTAGTGTTACCGCTGAGCCATGGTAGCTTGCTACTGCTCTGGAACACTTAGGCTGGCCGGCATGTGTCCTTCTTCGTTCCTGTGTCTGTCCCTTCGGGGAAATGTCACGCTTTGAGTACCGGAGTCCTGTTAGCCCGCTACAGCCCGGTTTACCGGAGTCCTGCTAGCCCAGTGCTACAGCCCGGACCCACTTGCTGATGACCGACACGTTCGAAGCTGGGTCATGGATGCCTGTCCCTGTAAGTCTGTGCCGCTTTGGGTTTACGACTAGTCATGTCAGCCCGGGCTCTTTATCATATGGATGCTAGCGACACTATCATATACGTGAGCCAAAAGGCGCAAACGGTCCCGGGAAAAGGTAAGACGACACCCGTGGGGATACCGTGCGTGAGGCCGCAAAGTGATATGAGGTGTTACCAGCTAGATCGATGTGACATCGAGTGTGGGTCCTGACAGCATTGGCATCAGAGCCGGACTGCCTGTAGGTTCTCCAAGCCAAACTGGTCGATGTTGAGTCTAGAAATTCTTTAGTTATATGTAGGGGAATTGTTTGTGGGATGGAACGTAAGGCTCTTTTTACTCCTTATACCTTATGACTTTCTGATCTGAGTCAGTCCATTCTTCCACCGGGGGTTAGGGAATTAGGATCTATTTCTCTATCAGGATCACGTGTTACTAATCAGTAGTACCTTATAAGTTTGATGGATACAAGCCTAGTTCAGTTCTACTACCACATCATGTTGCTAGAATGGTTTCAGAACTTTGATATGATGATGTTGAGTGTGTACGAAATCCTTTGTCAAATGTCTCAGAATCCTTTTTGAGCATTTACAGCTGTTATGCTGCCGAAATTTTGCTAGAAATTCTAATGCCTTTGCATTATGATTATGCTTTCAGATGGCCACTCGCGACCTCAATCAAGTGGTTCGCCTGACTCGATGCCTAGATGTACCCGGCCATACTGCTAAGTTGGTCAGGGTAATGACTGAGGCTGGATATCGTTGGTATCCTGAGTACACGGTCGAAGAGCAATTCCGAGACTTCAATCAAAGCCAGTATCTCTGCACTGTCAGGATATTTCCATCTTATCCTGGATCTACCGAGCCTCTTCACTGCTCCTATGGACTCGGGGTTACTATTGAGATGGCTGTGCAGGACGCCGCCTACTCTATGATGACCATTATGCGAGTCAGATCTGGTCTATTTCGGGACTCTGACTTC
>NW_025278853.1:0-1243 GCF_018294505.1 Triticum aestivum
TGACCACGTGATCTAGCCCTTTGACTTTTCACGGACGGGCTTTGAGCAGTGGACCTATCCACCCAGTTGTGGTAGGTCAGCCCGTAGGAACACTTTGGAGCAACATCCGGGCCAGACCCACAGCAAGATCCCCTCCATGTAGACCCGACGCGTCCGTTTCCCCCCTCCAGGTGCCGGCGGCGGCGCCGTCCGTGAGGGGGGGGCACACCCCGGAGACGCGTGCCGGGCGTTTGCACCCGCCACAACACTTCCAGACTTGTGAGAGGCCGCCTTCGCAAGATTTGGCGGCATGCTAGCCCCCGGAGGCCGCCGGCCACAGTCGTAGACACGCGAAGAGCAATCCGCATAGAGGGAATTGTTCAGATACTACTCCATCACGAACAATTATGAAAATTACCATCAGTCCTACAGCACATGTGCCCGCGTTGTGTAAAAAACTCATGATTTTATCGCGCTCCGAGTATTTAATAATATTCACGCCGCATCGTTACCGCAGAACGTCTACTACCGTGTCATCGCCGTTCGTGAGGGGGGCACCCCCCGAAGACGCGTGTGGCCTCTTCGGACATGCCACCACACCGCCCCGCATGTATGGGGGCCCGGTACGATGCTCGGGTGGCATTGCTACCCCCCAGGGCCCCCGTCCCGCCTAACCCTGTAGCGTTTGACCACGGGATCTAGCCCTTTGACTTTGCACGGACGGGCTTTGAGCAGTGGACCTATCCACCCGGTTGTGGCAGGTCAGCTCATAGGAACACTTTGGAGCAACATCCGGGCCAGACCCACAGCAAGATCCCCTCCGTGTAGACACGACGCGTCCGTTTCCCCCCTCCAGGTGCCGGCGGCGGCGCCGTCCGTGAGGGGGGACACACCCCGGAGACGCGTGCCGGGCGTTTGCACCCGCCACAACACTTCCAGACTTGTGAGAGGCCGCCTACGCAAGATTTGGCGGCATGCTAGCCCCCGGAGGCCGCCGGCCACAGTCGTAGACACGCGAAGAGCAATCCGCATAGAGGGAATTGTTCAGATACTACTCCATCACGAACAATTATGAAAATTACCATCAGTCCTACAGCACATGTGCCCGCGTCGTGTAAAAAACTCATGATTTTATCGCGCTCCGAGTATTTAATAATATTCACGCCGCATCGTTACCGCAGAACGTCTACTACCGTGTCATCGCCGTTCGTGAGGGGGGGCACCCCCCGGAGACGCGTGCCGCCTCTTCGGACATGCCACCACA
>NW_025278854.1:0-1243 GCF_018294505.1 Triticum aestivum
TTTTTTCCCGTGTCCACGTACAGCCCGTTCACGGGTCCGTGTATGTGTGTGCCTCGTACGTGGTTTTGCCCAGGTTTCCATGTGCGCACGTCACGTTCCGTCCACGACGGGGGTCGGCCCCTTTTTCCCCGTGTCCACGTACAGCCCGTTCACGGGTCCGTGTACGTGTGTGTGCCTCGTACGTGGTTTTGCCCAGTTTTCCATGGCGCGCGTCCGGTTCCGTCCACGACGGGCGTCGGCCACTTTTTTCCCGTGTCCACGTACAGCCCGTTCACGGGTCCGTGTAACGGTCCGTGTACGTGCGTGTGCGTCGTACGTGGTTTTGCCCAGTTTTCCATGACGCGCGTCCGGTTCCGTCCACGACGGGCGTCGGCCACTTTTTTCCCGTGTCCACGTACCGCCCGTTCACGGGTCCGTGTACGTCTGTGTGCCTCGTACGTGTTTTTGCCCAGTTTTCCATGGCGCGCGTCCGGTTCCGTCCACGACGGGCGTCGGCCATTTTTTCCTCGTGTCCACGTACAGCCCGTTCACGGGTCCGTGTACGTGTGTGTGCCTCGTACGTGGTTTTGCCCAGTTTTCCATGGCGCGCATCCACTTCCGTCCACGATGGGCGTCGGCCACTTTTTTCCTGTGTCCCCGTGTACGAGTCTCTGTACGTGGTTTTGCCTAATTTTCCATGGTGCGCGTCCAGTTCCGTCCACCACTCTTGCCCGTGTCTCCTTTAACACTTTCTTTGTGATGACATCACATGTATGAATCAGCCAAGTATCTTGGTCACTTGCACAAATAGTTTTGAGTGTGCTTGCGACTGGCCTTATCGAGTGATTGCGTATGTCATACAAGGGACTTTACCATTTGTCTTGACCATGACTTACCCGTGTAGCCTGGGACGAAGGCATCCGCATGAATCGGTCAAGTATCTTGGTCACTTGGCACATATAGTTTTCAGTGTGCTCGCCACTGGTCTTATGGAGTGATTGCATATGTCATATAAGGGACTTCACCATATGTCTTGACCATGACTTAGCCGTGTAGCCTGTGATGACGGCATCCGCATGAATCGGCCAAGTATCTTGGTCATTTGTCACGTATAGTTTTGAGTGTTGTTTCCGCTGGCCTTATCGGGTGCTTGCGTATGTCTTACAAGGGACTTTGCCATTCCTTTTGACCATGACTTAGAGGTGCAGAATTTGGCTACCATTTTGGAACCTTAGTTGGTGAAGGAGAGTTGTGGGGGAGGGAC
>NW_025278855.1:0-1243 GCF_018294505.1 Triticum aestivum
GACTACATACGGAGCAAAATAAATGAATCTAAATTTAAAATGCATCTATATACATCCGTATCGGTTTACAGTAAAATCTCTACAAAGACTTACATTTAGGAACGGAGGGAGTATATGTTATTATGCCTATTTTTATATACATTTTACGTTTTTTGTACGATGTAAATTTTTCAGTAAACGTTCAACGTTTTTCAAATACCTTGTTAACATTGTTCTTTCTAATAAATTAGTGTCTACATTTTTATACATATTGTACATTTTTTGGATACGTCAGGAAAATTTGTTATGCATGTTAAAATAACTACATTCATGGTTATTTTTTTTTTGCCAAATACATGTTTTAATGTCTAACTTTTTTCACACACAATATACATTTTGTATACACCTGCACATTTTTCTCAAAAAATATTTTGATGTCTACATGTTTATACATATGGTACAGTTTTGGGTCCGCTACAAAAAATTATACATGTTAAAAATTTCAAATACATGATTAACATTTTTCAAACTTTTTTTTGAACATTTTTCTGTATACCTGTTAAACATTTTCCCAATAAACATTGAAACACTTTTTATATTTATACTAACAATTTTTACACCATGGTAACATTTTCAAATACATAATTAATTTTTTTTCATATATAAATTTTGAAATCTACTTTTTTTCATACACGTGTACACATTTCATATATACGAAAAAGCAATGTAAATGTTAATATTTTTCAAATGCATAATTAATGTTTTTCAAAAAAATATTTTGAACCTTTTTTTACTATGTGTTAAATATTTTTTAAAATCATGGCTTTTATTTTGGTTTAAGTAATTTTAAGTTTCAAATACGATAAAACTAACTTGCGCGCACCCCAACTGAGGCCTACTACTTATCGCGAGACTTGGGCCACCTGGCCCATTTACGAGCGCTGCAAGCGAGAATAGCTTCCAACTTGCTATAAGAGATGTATAGACTCTCCCCTTCCCAAGGCCACGACATCGGCCCCCTCCTCCTCCTTGTCCGACGACCTTTTCAGCGACATGAGGAGTGGGGACCCGTCCGTCAATTTATTTATTTTCTTCTTAGCTGTTCGTTTTCTCCGACGACATCGACGAGGTGATTGTGGCAATGGCGTGTTGGAATAAGGTCTGTCGGGTCTATGCTTACTCGACTCGTATGGGCATCAATAAATGGCCCGTGAGTTTGTGTCCTTGGATCTATGGGTTCTCTTCAAATGTCGGCAATTGATGC
>NW_025278856.1:0-1243 GCF_018294505.1 Triticum aestivum
CGCAAGATTTGGCGGCATGCTAGCCCCCGGAGGCCGCCGGCCACAGCCGTAGACGCGCGAAGGGCAATCCGCGTAGAGGGAATTTTTCGAATACTTCTCCATCACCAAAAATTATGAAAAAATACCATCGTTCCTATAACACATGTGCCCACGTCGTGCAAAAAAATCATGATTTTATCACGCTCCGAGTATTTAGTAATATTGACGCCGCATCGTTACCGCAGAACGTCTACTACCGTGTCATCGCCGTCCGTGAGGGGGGCCACGCCCCGGAGACGTGTCCCACCTCTTCGGACATGCCACCACACCACCCCGCATGTATGAGGGCCCGGTGCAACGCTCCGGTGGCATTGCTACCCCCCAGTGCCCCCGTCCCGCCTAACCCTGTAGCGTTTGACCACGGGATCTACCCCTTTGACTTTGCACGGACGGGCTTTGACCAATAGACCTCCCCACCCGGTTGTGTTAGGTCAGCCCATAGGAACACTTTGGAGCAACATCCGGGGCAGACCAACAGCAAGATCCCCTCCGTGTAGACCCCACGCGTCCGTTTCCCCCCTCCAGGTGCCGGCGGCAGCGCCGTCCGTGAGGGGGGCACACCCCGGACACGCGTGCCGGGCGTTTGCAACCGCGACAACACTTCCAGACTTGTGAGAGGCCCCAGCACAAGATTTGGCGGCATGCTAGCCCCCGGAGGCCGCCGGCCACAGCCGTAGACGCGCGAAGGGCAATCCGCGTGGAGGGAATTTTTCAGATACTTCTCCATTATCAAAAATTATGAAAAAATATCATCGTTCCTATAGCACATGTGCCACGTCGTGCAAAAAAAATCATGATTCTATCATGCTCAGAGTATTTAGTAATATTGACGCTGCATCGTTACCGCAGAACGTCTACTACCGTGTCATCGCCGTCCGTGAGGGGGGCCACGCCCCGGAGACGCGTCCCGCCTCTTCGGACATGCCACCACACCACCCCGCATGTATAAGGGCCCGGTGCGATGCTCCGGTGGCATTGCTACCCCCCAGTGCCCCCGTCCTGCCTAACCCTGTCGCGTTTGACCACGGGATCTACCCCTTTGACTTTGCACGGACGGGCTTTGACCAATGGACCTCCCCACCCGGTTGTGTTAGGTCAGCCCATAGGAACACTTTGGAGCAACATCCGGGGAAGTCCCACAGCAAGATCCCCTCCGTGTAGACCCCACGCGTCCGTTTCCCCCCTCCAGGTGCCGGCGGCAGCG
>NW_025278857.1:0-1243 GCF_018294505.1 Triticum aestivum
AAGCGCTAGCACCTTACGAACGGGTAGACTGTACCAACCTACATCCCCTACATCTACTAGTCTACCACTGTAAGAGTTCGCACGACTTAGTCAACTATGCAGAGCCCATAGTAGCTTGTGGCTGCACACGGAAGTTTCTAGTATGAATAATCTCATGATCCCTTTGAGCCTCGGTGGCGGTCCAAAGGAAAAACAGGCAATCGCTAGAATACCCAGGTGCCTCAATCCACCCAGATGTGTATTTAAGTTGCCACCTGAGATAAACCATTAATTTAACAAACTCACATCTGTCATGGATTTCACTCACCCAATCCACGTCTACTAGCATAGCATGGCAATAAGCAAACGTAGAAGTAACTCCCAAAGGTTTGATAATAAAACAGGTAATAGGTACTACCTCATCTACTTCCCAAACCCACAATTTAATTAGATCCTAATCATGCAATGTGTGAGGATTGATCTAATGCAATAAAAACTGGGTAAAAGGAAGTATGATCAAAGTGTTACTTGCCTTGCTGATGGTCCGCAAAACCTAGCGATTCGAAGTAGCAAGCGGCGCACTCCAGGTACTCTATCACAAACAAAAAAGTATACAATAAGTACTCAACTAATGCACAGGTAAAACTCAAATAAGAGAACTAACCAGAAAGTTCAACTTAAGAACTCCGGTTGGCAAAAAGAATCAAATCGAACGAAGCAACGAAAAAGAAACGGCAAAAGTAACAAACTTCGTTTTCTAATCTGGATCTAGGTCAAATTTTATAGAGGAAAAAACTTGTTTGAGTTGGTTAAACGAAAATAGGGTTTCGAGACGAAACTCCAGGCGCTTGAATCGCCTGATTCCGATAAACGAGCGAAAAGTTATACTAGAACGAAAATTGGATCAGGAATCGCGATCAGAAAAATCGCGGATTTAATCCGAGAAAAAGAAAAACGACGAACAGATTAATGAACGAACGTTTGTTATTTGGACCTAAACGATGAACGCGTTCGTTAAGATGAACGAACGAGCGAACGCTCGCTAAATAAATAAACCGGAAAAACCGATCTATTTAAAAAACAAAAATTAGGTTTTTTCTAAAAAACCGGATCGA
Organism: Triticum aestivum; assembly: GCF_018294505.1. NCBI lineage: Eukaryota > Viridiplantae > Streptophyta > Magnoliopsida > Poales > Poaceae > Triticum > Triticum aestivum. Next base: position 1,095 of record NW_025278857.1, read on the forward strand.
TTTTTCTCAGAAAACCGGGCGGCGGCTACCTCGACTCGGGCTCCGGCGAGGTCCGGTGGGGTTCCGGGCGGCGTGGGGTGGCGGGGCGGCGGCTCCTGGCGGCGGCGGCGGCGGTGCAAGGCGACGAGGCGTGCGGCGGCTTGCAGCGG
>NW_025278858.1:0-1243 GCF_018294505.1 Triticum aestivum
AGGGAGAGGTGTTGCAGGGGGAGAGGGAGGCGCCAGGGGCTGTGGTGCTGCTGCCCTCCCTCCCCCCCACTATTTATAGGCCCCCTGGAGGGGGGGGGCGCCGGCCCTGGAACCCATCTACATGGGGGGGGGGGGCGGCGGCCAAGGGGAAAGGGGGGTTGGCTTCCCCCCCAAGCCAAGTGGGGCGCCCCCCACCCCTAGGGTTTCCAACCCTAGGCGCAGGGGGAGGCCCAAGGGGGGGCGCCCCAGCCCACTAAGGGCTGGTTACCTTCCCACTTCAGCCCATGGGGCCCTCCGGGACAGGTGGCCCCACCCGGTGGACCCCCGGGACCCTTCCGGTGGTCCCGGTACAATACCGATAACCCCCGAAACTTTCCCGGTGGCCGAAACTGGACTTCCTATATATAATTCTTCACCTCCGGACCATTCCGGAACTCCTCGTGACGTCCGGGATCTCATCCGGGACTCCGAACAACTTTTGGGTTTCCGCATACTAATATCTCTATAACCCTAGCGTCACCGAACCTTAAGTGTGTAGACCCTACGGGTTCGGGAGACATGCAGACATGACCGAGACGCCTCTCCGGTCAATAACCAACAGCGGGATCTGGATACCCATGTTGGCTCCCACATGTTCCACGATGATCTCATCGGATGAACCACGATGTCGAGGATTCAATCAATCCCGTATACAATTCCCTTTGTCAATCGGTATGCTACTTGCCCGAGATTCGATTGTCGGTATCCCAATACCTTGTTCAATCTCGTTACCGGCAAGTCTCTTTACTCGTACCGTAATGCATGATCCCGTGGCTAACTCCTTAGTCACATTGAGCTCATTATGATGATGCATTACCGAGTGGGCCCAGAGATACCTCTCCGTCATACGGAGTGACAAATCCCAGTCTCGATCCGTGCCAACTCAACAGACACTTTCGGAGATACCCGTAGTGTACCTTTATAGTCACCCAGTTACGTTGTGACGTTTGGCACACCCAAAGCACTCCTACGGCATCCGGGAGTTGCACGATCTCATGGTCTAAGGAAAAGATACTTGACATTGGAAAAGCTCTAGCAAACGAACTACGCGATCTTTGAGCTATGCTTAGGATTGGGTCTTGTCCATCACATCATTCTCCTAATGATGTGATCCCGTTATCAATGACATCCAATGTCCATAGTCAGGAAACCATGACTATCTGTTGATCAACGAGCTAGTCAACTAGAGGCTTACTAGGGACAC
>NW_025278859.1:0-1243 GCF_018294505.1 Triticum aestivum
CGTCGTAGCGTGTAGGCAGGTCTGGCTTGAACTTGCCTGGCCAGACGACGCTGCGTAGCTCAGGAGTAAAGGCATGGTAGCCTGCCGTGGCGACCGGAGCCTGTCGTGGAGGCGGAGCCTGATCCTGATATCCATGCGCCGCCGCTGCAGGTGGCGCACGGTCTTGACGCAATGGTGATGGAAGCGCAGGAGCAATTTCTTGCAGCCTCGGGACTTCTTGGCAGCTTCCTTCTTCGTGCGCGGGCGCCCGGCGTGGTTGGTCACGCCATGGGACCATGCGTCTTGGTGCGAGGGCGCCGTCTTGATGCGGAGGCGGCGGAGGCGCTCTGTGAGCTACGTCGCCCACAGCTGGAGATGGGCGAGGCAGTGAGAGAGATGGTGCGGGAGAGCACCCGGCAGCGTTGACGAGCTCGGCGATGCGGTCCAGCCAGTCGTTGTAGAGGTCGTCGACTGGGTGGTAATGCAGGAGCTCATGTGCCATGAGCAGCGCGGCCTGCACGTCCATGGGTGCGCGATGAGCGGGGGACGACGAGCCGGCCGGAGTCAGCGACGGGGTGGTGGTGCGGCCATCCTGCCGCACAAAGGGGTGCAGCGATGAACCTTTCTGCTCGTTTGCTGTTGGGGCGGTGGCTGTGTTGGCAGCGAGTGACGGAGAACAGAGGGGAGGTCCGCCAACGGGCGCGGTCTGAGCAATGCGGGCGGCGAGGGTGGCGCGGCGCTCAGCACGGGCTCGGCGAGCGTCAGCCATGGATGCGGTGGAGCAGTGGAGCATGGATCGATGGAAGAAAAGCATCAGCGCACCCCTACCTGGCGCTCCAAATGTCAGATTACGAGTTCCATCAAACCATTGAGGTTTGAACTCTGGGGTGCGCACGAAGATCTCTCCCTAGCTTGCTCTTGCAACAATCTCAAGGCCTAGCTCGCTGTTCCCAAGGAACAAGAGACATGAGGGTTTATACTGGTTCAGGCCACCGTTGTGGTGTAATACCCTACTCGAATGTGGTGTGGTGGATTGCCTCGTGGGCTGAGGATGAATCAGTACAATGGATGAACAGCCTCCTAAGGAGTGGTGTTCTTGAGATCGATGAGTTGGTGAGTCTGAGGATGGTCCAAATGATCCCTCCTACTAGGGTGGTGGCTAGTCCTATTTATAGAGGCCCTGGTCGTCTTTCCAAATGTTAGGTGGGAAGGGATCCCACAACGGCCAATTTTGAAGGGAGACAACTAGTACAAGTTATCTTGA
>NW_025278860.1:0-1243 GCF_018294505.1 Triticum aestivum
GCGACGTCATAATATCAAGTTTCTCAAGGTTCAATGGTCGCACCATTCTGAAGATGAAGCAACTTGGGAAAGGGAGGATCGTCTTCGACTTGAATATCCCGCCTTCTTCTCGGAGGAACCCAAATCTCGGGACGAGATTCTTTTGAGTGGGGGTGAGTTGTCACACCCTAGCTAGTCATGCATTAGAGTGTTGCATCATGTTTATTCTTTCATCAGAAACTTGAAATGGGGATGACAGAACCCCCAGTCCCCTCTGAAACCAATTAGGGTTACTAAAATAATTTTTCAATGAACCTGAAATGCCCTTCTAAAATGTCCATCATTTTAGCCTTGGTTCAGAACCTCTGACAAAAGTGGTGCACATTTTTCTAGGCCATCATAGGGTCTTTGAATTAAATCATAGATATTTGAATTTGGGCATTTAAAATAATATAAAATATTTAAATGCTCAAATATCTCCAAACTAAAATGTTTCATGTTGGAAATATTCCAACTATGGACCAGGAGTAGTTTGGTGATTTTTGGAGCTGCCTAGGTATTTTATTTAATTCAACAAAGTTGCAGAAATATTAAATAAAACAGAAAACAGAAAAGAGAGGAAAAACTTACCTGTGCGGCCCAGCCAGCTGGCCGGCCCAGCAAGCCAGCCCAGCCCAGCCCACCACCGCCGTCGTCCTCCTGGCGCCAGTCGGCCAGGCGTGTGGCCGGCACGCGCGCACGGCCGGAGCGCCACGCCACCAGCCCGTCTGCCTGCCTCCCTCGCCAGCGCGACGCCGCGGCGCTTCTTCTCGGTGCCGCCCCGATCCCCTGGCCTTATCCCTCTCTCTCTCCCGTGCTGCTCCCTCTCTCTCTCTCTCGGCCGAACACCACCGTCGCCGCCGTTCGCCGTAGCCACTGACTCCGACCACCCCCTCGCTCCCCGAGTAGCTCAGAAGCTCCGCCTCGACTCCCTCTTCCTCCCCACCGCTCCACGAGTCCCCGGAAGCCCTGCATCGCCGCCACGTCGCCGTTCCCCTCTTCGGGCTCCGATCATCGTCGCCGACGAATTCGCCGTCTCCAGCGCGTCCCCGAGCCCGTTTCGACGCCCACTGCAACCGCGGTGAGCTACGCCACCGTTTCCCCCTCTTCTCCCCCTCGTTCCCTCACCGTAGCTGCATCCCCACCTCGGCCGAACCTCCGCCGTCGCCGAGCTCGCCGTCGACGCAGCTCCGGTGACCATTTGGTCACCCCGGCGAGTCCAACA
>NW_025278861.1:0-1243 GCF_018294505.1 Triticum aestivum
TTAGAGTTTCGAGTTCTGTTCACAGGTTGTCACGTCGCCGCTGGCATATATCACCACCGCATCATCATCGTCGTTGTTGCCATATACCACCACCACATATTCACCGCCAATCCGAATCCATATACGCCACCACATATCCGCCGCCATCACGCCAATCCGAGTTCACCTACAACATATATCCGCCACCTGTCCGTGTTCCACCAGATTCATCTCCGCCACCAGTCCGAGTTCCACCAAATTCATCTCCGCCACCAGTCCTAGTCCGAGTCCAGTAATTGTTGCATTGTTCTCGATTTCCAGATCACGCGATACTCCGAGTCGTGACAGAGAAGGACTCCCCAACTTCCGAGCCATCCGCAGAAGAAAAATAGTTCCAATTTCAAAAAAAACTAAGTCTGGAAAATTCTGGCTAGGCAGTTTTTAGACCATTTGTAGACTTTTTCGAAAAAAATTTGTTGCGGAGCAAAAAAAAAGAGGAAAAAAAGTGCAAAAAAAGAGAAAAAAAATTCAGAGTGTGCTCCTCCCTTGTTTACGTGCCGCGCCGTGATTTTGTTGGTGTTCTAGGCTCGCGTCTCTAGCACAGTCTAGCCTAGGACCAGCACAGTACCGTCGTTGAGCGTTTATTCAACTTTGCATCTCTGAATTGATTATTGCTGACCCTTTTTGCTACCATAGTATAAGCCTTCCTAGCTCCACATACATCTACGTCGTGCGTTTGACTCTCCCTGGTAATCGCTCTATCCAAGCTTTGAGAGTTTTGACTACAACGGTTGCCGATCACCGCCTGTTGCTGGGTAAGAACTGGTAAGAATTTGAGTTTTGCTTGACGGATTTGTGACACCCACCACCACCACTTGTTCGTAGTCTGTAGGATCATATTCTTGTGTGTTTCTATTGCTGCTAACCATGCCAGGATCACAAGCCGACGAGATTGACTGGGAGAATTTATCGAACAAGGAGCTTCATGATAAGTTTCAGCAAATGATGACTGAACAGGTGCAAGATGTGCTGAACAATTTTGAAGAGGCCATGGAGAAGATCACTGGCCTTGAGAAGACATTCGAAACAAAGCTCGATAACAAGTTTAATGAATTGCTCGCGCGTCTTCCACCACCACCACCCGCTGCACCTAACGCACCTCTCCAACAACAACAACAACGACTACCTCCACATCGCGAAACAGACCTTCGCCGAGCGAGTCGTGTTCCTCTTGCGTTTGGCCAAACTGTTGGTGCTGCTGTTG
>NW_025278862.1:0-1243 GCF_018294505.1 Triticum aestivum
ACTTAGATGACTAGAGGGATGTCTAATCTAAGTGGGAGTTCATAATTTGATTAGAACTTTATTATCATGAACTTAGTCTAAAACCTTTGCAAATATGTCTTGTAGATCAATGGCCAACGCTAATGTCAACATGAACTTCAACGCGTTCCTAGAGAAAACCAAGCTGAAAGATGATGGCAGCAACTATACGGACTGGGTCCGGAACCTGAGGATCATCCTCATAGCTGCCAGGAAACAATATGTCCTAGAAGGACCGCTAGGTGATGCTCCCGTCCCAGAGAACCAAGACATTATGAATGCTTGGCAGTCTCGTGCTGATGATTACTCCCTCGTTCAGTGCGGCATGCTTTACAGCTTAGAACCGGGGCTCCAAAAGCGTTTTGAGCACCACGGAGCATATGAGATGTTCGAAGAGCTGAAACTAGTTTTCCAAGCTCATGCCCGGGTCGAGAGATATGATGTCTCTGACAAGTTCTACAGTTGTAAGATGGAGGAAAACAGTTCTGTCAGTGAGCACATCCTGAAGATGTCTGGGTTGCACAACCGTATGACCCAACTGAACATAAACCTCCCAGATGAGGCGGTCATTGACAGAATCCTCCAGTCGCTCCCACCAAGCTACAAGAGCTTTGTGATGAACTACAACATGCAGGGGATGGTAAAGACCATTCCTGAAGTGTTCTCAATGCTGAAGTCAGCAGAGGCTGAAATCAAGAAAGAACATCAAGTGTTGATGGTCAATAAGACCACTAAGTTCAAGAAGGGCAAGGGTAAGAAGAACTTCAAGAAGGACGGCAAGGATGTTGCCGCGCCCGGTAAGCCTGTTGCCGGGAAGAAGTCAAAGAATGGACCCAAGCCTGAGACTGAGTGCTTTTATTGCAAGGGGAAGGGTCACTGGAAGCGGAACTGCCCCAAATACTTAGCGGATAAGAAGGCCGGCAACACCAAAGGTATATTTGATATACATGTGATTGATGTGTACCTTACCAGTACTCGTAGTAACTCCTGGGTATTTGATACCGGTGCCGTTGCTCATATTTGTAACTCACAGCAGGAGCTGCGGAATAAACGGAGACTGGCGAAGGACGAGGTGACTATGCGCGTCGGGAATGGTTCCAGAGTCGATGTGATCGCCGTCGGCACGCTGCCTCTACATTTACCTACGGGATTAGTTTTGAACCTTAATAATTGTTATTTAGTGCCATGTTTGAGCATGAACATTGTATCTGGATCTCGTTTAATA
>NW_025278863.1:0-1243 GCF_018294505.1 Triticum aestivum
GACACACCGCAGATGGAACGCAATGGAGAAAGATCGACAGATGGTTCAAAGATTTTGCAGCTGACGCAAGGAACATAAGATTTGCTCTAAGTACGGATGGCATGAATCCTTTTGGCGAGCAGAGCTCCAGCCATAGCACCTGGCCCGTGACTCTATGCATCTACAACCTTCCTCCTTGGTTGTGCATGAAGCGGAAGTTCATTATGATGCCAGTGCTCATCGAAGGTCCGAAGCAACCCGGCAACGACATCGATGTGTACCTAAGGCCATTAGTTGATGAACTTTTACAGCTGTGGGGTGGTGTCCGTGTGTGGGATGAGCACAAACAAGAGGAATTTGACCTACGAGCGTTGCTTTTCGTAACCATCAACGATTGGCCTGCTCTTAGTAACCTTTCGGGACTGTCAAATAAGGGATACAATGCATGCATGCACTGCTTACATGAGACTGAAAGTGTACATTTGCCAAATTGTACGAAGAACGTGTACCTTGGGCATCGTCGATTTCTTCCGAAAATTCATCCAGTAAGAAAGAAAGGCAAGCATTACAACGGCAAGGCAGATCACCGGCCGAAGCCTGCGGAACGCACTGGTGCTGAGGTATTTGATATGGTCAAGGATTTGAAAGTCATCTTTGGAAAGGGTCCTGGCGGACAATCAGTTCCGAAGGGAGCTGACGGGCACGCAGCCATGTGGAAGAAGAAATCTATATTCTAGGAGCTAGAATATTGGAAAGTCCTAGATGTCCGCTCTGCAATCGACGTGATGCACGTTACGAAGAATATTCGCGTGAACCTCCTAAGCTTCTTGGGCGTGTATGGGAAGACAAATGATACAAAGGAAGCACGGCAGGACCAGCAACGTTTGAAAGACCCTGATGACCGGCATCCGGAATGGTTTCAAGGTCGTGCCAGCTACGCTCTGACCAAAGAAGAGAAGGTCATCTTTTTTGAATGCCTGAGCAGTATGAAGGTCCCGTCTGGATTCTCGTCCAATATAAAGGGAATAATAAACATGGCGGAGAAAAAGTTCCAAAACCTGAAGTCTCACGACTGCCACGTGATTATGACGCAATTGCTTCCGATTGCTTTGAGGGGGCTCCTGCCGGAAAATGTTCGAGTAGCCATTGTGAAGCTATGTGCATTCCTCAATGCAATCTCTCAGAAGGTAATCAATCCAGAAGTTCTACCACGGTTACAGAACGATGTGATCCAATGTCTTGTCAGTTTCGAGTTGGTGTTCCC
>NW_025278864.1:0-1243 GCF_018294505.1 Triticum aestivum
CCATATCGATGGTCACACCAACACCATGTGCGGTGTGCAGCACAGTAGTGGAGTCGTACTCCCGAGAGTAGAGGTGGACGATGGCACGGTACTGCTCCTGGTTAAAGTCCTGGAACTCCTCGTAGACGGTGAACTCAGGGTGCCAGCGATAACCCAGATAGGTCATCATCTCAGCTAGCACCGCAGGTGATCCCGAGGCACCAATGGCCATCGTGTGGCGAACGACCTGCCTCGTGGGTTCCATCTGAAAGCAAAGACGTTTCAAAGGAGTCAAATGACAGTGTGTGCATTGTTCAAAATACTATTCTAAGAAACAACTATGGCTTATCCATCTTTGGGGTGAACGCGGTCACGGGATCCTAGTGTTAGAGTTAGTAAAGTCGTTTAACCCGAGTAGAAGAGAGTTCAGAGTCCCAGAGTAAAGGTCGAGGAGTAAAAGATCCTAGTACCACCCAATGGCGACGTGGGCCCGTAAGACACACAGCCATGTTAGTAAAAGTTTTGTAATGTCAAGACTCGACTTCGGCCAAGGAGTGTGGAAAGGGGGATTCCTACAGGCAGTCGGCTCTGATACCAACTTGTGACGCCCCCGATTTGACCGTACACTAATCATGCACGCAAATGTGTACGACCAAGATCAGGGACTCACGGGAAGATATCACAACACAACTCTAAAACATAAATAAGTCATACAAGCATCATAATACAAGCCAGGGGCCTCGAGGGCTCGAATACAAGTGCTCGATCATAGACGAGTCAGCGGAAGCAACAATATCTGAGTACAGACATAAGTTAAACAAGTTTGCCTTAAGAAGGCTAGCACAAACTGGGATACAGATCGAACGAGGCGCAGGCCTCCTGCCTGGGATCCTCCTAACTACTCCTGATCGTCGTCAGCGGGCTGCACGTAGTAGTAGGCACCTCCAGTGTCGTAAGTGTCGTCGTCGACGGTGGCGTCTGACTCCTGGACTCCAACATCTGGTTGCGACAACCAGATAGAAAGGAAAGGGGGAAAAGAGGGAGAGAAGCAACCGTGAGTACTCATCCAAAGTACTCGCAAGCAAGGAGCTATACTACATATGCATGGGTATATGTGTAAAGGGGCATATCAGTGGACTGAACTGCAGAATGCCAGAATAAAAGGGGGATAGCTAGTCCTGTCGAAGACTACGCTTCTGGCAGCCTCCATCTTGCAGCATGTAGAAGAGAGTAGATTGAAGTCCTCCAAGTAGCATCGCATAGC
>NW_025278865.1:0-1242 GCF_018294505.1 Triticum aestivum
GTGTCATCTCATCGGAATTACGTGGTGCCCTATTTAAAGTGAATGTGGTTGTCTCTAATGCCTAACCCATGAACGATAGTGGTAATTCGATAAGAGACATCATGGTACGCACCATATCCAATAGGGTGCAACTATGATGTTCGGACACACCATCACACTATGGTGTTCCAGGCGGTATTAATTGCGAAACAATTTCCACAATGTCTTAATTGTGTGCCAAAACTCGTAACTCAGATATTCATCTCTATGATCGTATCATAGACATTTTATCCTCTTGTCACAATGATCTTCTACTTCACTCTGAAATTACTTGAACCATTCAATAATTCAGACTTGTGTTTCATCAAGTAAATATTCTCAACATCTACTCGAATCATCTGTGAAGTAAGAACATAACGATATTCACTGCATGCCTCAGCACTTATTGGACTGCACACTTCAAAATGTGTTAGTTCCAACAAGTTGCTATCTTGTTCCATCTTATTGAAACCGAGGCTTTTCAGTCATCTTGCCTATGTGGTATGATTTGCATATCTCAAGTGATTCAAAATCAAGTGAGTCCGAACGGTCCATTTGCATGGAGCTTCTTCATGCATATATACCAATAGACATGGTTCGCATGTCTCAAACTTTTCAAAAATGAGTGAGTCCAAAGATCCATCAACATGGAGCTTCTTCATGCGTTTTATACCATTATGACTTACATGGCAGTGCCACAAGTAAGTGGTACTATCATTACTATCTTATATCTTTTGGCATGAAAATGTGTATCACTACGATCGAGATTCAATAAACCATTTATTTAGGTGCAAGACCATCGAAGGTATTATTCAAATAAATAGAGTAACCATTATTCTCTTTAAATGAATAACCGTACTGCGATAGACATAATCCAATCATGTCTATGCTCAACGCAAACACCAAATCTCGATGGTAGAGGGAGCGTGCGATGCTTGATCATATCAACATTGGAAACACTTCCAACACATATCGTCAGCTCACCTTTAGCTAGTCTCCGTTTATTCCGTAGCTTTTATTTCGAGTTACTAACACTTAGCAACCGAACCGGTATCTAATACCCTGGTGCTACTAGGAGTACTAGTAAAGTACACATTAACACAATGTATATCCAATATACTTCTATCGACCTTGCCAGCCTTCTCATCTACCAAGTATCTAGGGTAATCTTGCTCCAGTGGTTGTTCCCCTTATTACAGAAGCACTTAGTCTCGGGTTTGGGTT
>NW_025278866.1:0-1242 GCF_018294505.1 Triticum aestivum
GTAGATATGTTCCTGATATATATCTTACTTGGGAGTTAGAAACTGAACAACGATTTACATGTTTACAATATCCTGAGGAGAGACGAGTTGCTGCTGCCGTTTGTGCTTTCACTAGTTTTGCATGTGTATGGTGGTCTGAACATTGTAGATTATATCCTATTCCAACTACTTGGGCTGCTTTGAAAACTGCTATGCGTACGCGTTGGGTTCCACCATATTATCAACGTGAATTGCTTCAAAAATTGCAGCGTTTAAGACAAGGGAAAAATTCTGTAGAAGAATATTATCAGGAATTACAAACTGGCATCATTAGATGTGGTATTGTTGAGGAGAATGAAGCTATGCTTGCACGTTTTCTGGGTGGATTAAATAGAGAGATTCAGACCATTCTAGACTATAAGGAGTATACTAATATCACTCGTTTATTCCATCTTGCTTGTAAAGCTGAACGTGAAGTGCAGGATCGACAAGCATTGGGGCGAACTAACTTTTCTGCAGGCCGACCTTCATCATGGACACCACGTGCATCTTCTACTTCAACTGCACCAGCACCTCCATCCGGTGCCACCTCCAGCCTGATACAAGAAAACAGGCACAACCACCATTATCTGCTAAGAGCGCACCTGCGGGGCCTGCACAGCGTTCTTCTTCTTCCATGGCATCAACAGGGCACACAAGTGATATTATTTGTCGTCGTTGTAAGGGAGGAGGTCATTATGCGAGAGAATGCAAATCTCCGCGTGTGATGATTGCTACCGCGGATGGTGGATATGAGTCTGCTAGTGACTATGATGAGGAGACTTTGGCTCTTATTACACGTGAAGAACATGGTGGAGATGATTCTGATCATGAGACGCAATACATGGCTCCTGAAGACGCTGACAGGTATGAATGTTTAGTTGCTCAACGTGTTTTGAGTGTGCAGGTCACACAAGCTGAGAAAAATCAGAGGCACAATTTGTTCCATACCAAGGGAGTTGTGAAGGAACGTTCTGTGCGCGTCATCATAGACGGAGGGAGCTGCAACAACTTGGCTAGCATGGAGATGGTGGAGAAGCTTTCTCTCACCACAAGACCACATCCACATCCTTACTACATCCAATGGTTCAACAACAGCGGCAAGGTTAAGGTAACACGTACTGTTCGTGTGCATTTTAGTATCTCTACATATGCTGATTATGTTGATTGTGATGTGGTACCTATGCAAGCATGTTCCTTATTACTTGGTAGACCATGGCAATT
>NW_025278867.1:0-1242 GCF_018294505.1 Triticum aestivum
AGACGAATCCGAGTACACTCTCCGTTCATCTGTCACGTGCCCCTATCATAGAGAACATGCAACTTTCCCCCTCCGTTTCATCTGTCCGAAAAATGCAAACTTCGGGAAAACATTCCCGGATGTTATCCCCCTTCGCCGGTAACGTGTAGCACCACGTTAGAACGCATCTAGCTCCGCCTGTTGTCCTGTTATGCTCTTGCTTGCTATGTATTTACTGTTTCTCCCCCCTCTTCTCCCCGGTAGACCCTGAGACTGCCGCTGATGCCGCTATGTTCGAGTACATCGACGACGACCCCTCCTTGCCAGAGCAACCAGGCAAGCCCCCCCTTTGATCATCCCGTTATCGCCCATTCCATTCTCTCATGCTTGCATTAGATTTTGCTATTGTTATTGTTTGCTCCTATTCTGATGCATAGCCTCCTTTTTTAACCTGCTTATTGTTACCTTACCGGCTTATCCTAAACTGCTTAGTATAGGTTGGTTAGTGATCCATCAGTGACCCCCACCTTGTCCTTGTTGCCCCTGCTTCATCATTGGAGACCCGATCAACGGGATCAAAGACCAGGCCCCGGCACCGCACATCACTTTCCCCTTAGTTGCTCGACACTACTGGGATACTATCGAGTGCCGAGGGTGAGACCTCTACAACACTTCTGATGTTAACCCTGTAGTGTAGCTATTCGGTCGTGGTCATCGAGGGTGATTTCCTCTTTAACCACTTCCGATACGACTCTGTCGTGCAACCCCTCAAGTGTGAACCTCGAGGGTGATTCCTCTACGTTCACCTTGATGATTACATTGAGTGGAACCCACCGAGGGTGATTCCTTGGGTTTTCCTCTTGATGTTTGGACACACGGATACTTGGACTTTACAACTGTTACTTGGAAAGAGATGTGGAGACGGGTTGACCTGGAAGGTGCCCGTGAGATAATTACGAGGCGTGGCCGGGCATTCTTAGCCCTTGCCGCAAGTCCTCGAGACGGGGCAACGGGGTCACCTCTTTCGTGAGTCTCTGCTTGTTACCGCGCGTTCCTAATCCACTACGATTTGGATATTTGATCCGAGGGGCCTCTGGCCTGATAGCACTAACCATCACGTGGGCATAGTATGGGCGTTCTGCGTCGTATACATCAGCCAAAGCTTAATAGACGTCAGCGACTGAGTGGCGCGCGCCGGGTTGGACTGCGCAAGCGCCTGCCTTGTTGAAGGAGGTAGCTAGGTCTGCTCACCGGCCGCGTACG
>NW_025278868.1:0-1242 GCF_018294505.1 Triticum aestivum
GAGGTGCCTACTACTACGTGCTGCCCGCTGACGACGACCTGGAGTAGTTAGGAGGATCCCAGGCAGGAGGCCTGCGCCTCTTTCGATCTGTATCCCAGTTTGTGCTAGCCTTCTTAAGGCAACTTGTTTAACTTATGTCTGTACTCAGATATTGTTGCTTCCGCTGACTCGTCTATGATCGAGCACTTGTATTCGAGCCCTCGAGGCCCCTGGCTTGTATTATGATGCTTGTATGACTTATTTTATTTGTAGAGTTGTGTTGTGATATCTTCCCGTGAGTCCCTGATCTTGATCGTACACATTTGCGTGCATGATTAGTGTACGGTCAAATCGGGGGCATCACAAGTTGGTATCAGAGCCAACTGCCTGTAGGAATCCCCCTTCCACACTCCTTGGCCGAAGTCGAGTCTAGACATTGCAAAACTTTTACTAACTTGGCTGTGTGCCTTACCGGCCCACGTCGCCATTGGGTGGTACTAGGATCTTTTACTCCTCGACCTTTACTCTGGGACTCTGATCTCTCTTCTATTCGGGTTAAATGAATTTTGCTAAATCTAACATTAGGATCTCGTTATCACCTTCACCCGGAGATCCCCTTATTACTGATGATTGTCTGCTGCACATGAAGACCCTGAAGATACTTTCCGCTGTTAACCCGAGAACTTGTGTTCATCGCGTTTGCAATTCCCCTTCCACCGTCAACCATTATGGGTAACTACTTACAGTTGTTATTCTTATGTCATCCCCAGTGGTCTTGTTATTACAAGATGCCCTAAATTGCTCCCCGTTGTTCTGAAAATCCTTTAAGCTTACTGCCTTGCGGTTCTTTACCACATGAATATCCCTACTGAAAATTCCTCGCACTTATTGAGTATCTATCATCCCCCGTTGTTCGTATGCTTCATAAGATACTCTGAAATACTATCCGACCTTCTGAGCATCCTCTTCAAACTACTGCTCTGCAAATACTTGTCTGCTTACATTATGGATGTTCCCATGTCGCTAGCAATATTCACTAGTACCTTTTGACACCGTCATTTTGATCATGTTGATTCAACATGTGTGCGAACGCACACAATCATCTAGCAAGCCTTCTAAATTATCTTTCTGGCTTAGACGTCAATTTTGAAAATGAGCTGGTTCCCGACCAAACTATTTGACGTCAATTGTGCCTCTGGTCTATACAACTTATCCATCCTTGATCAGAGCGTCTGCTTCTGATCCTTTGATTTGGAAATCATA
>NW_025278869.1:0-1242 GCF_018294505.1 Triticum aestivum
GAATCCGTTCCGACTAAAGTAGGAGAGACAGACACCCGCTAGCCACCTTATGCAACTAGTGCATGTCAGTCGGTGGAACCTGTCTCACGTAAGCGTACGTGTAAGGTCGGTCCGGGCCGCTTCATCCTACAATGCCGCCGAAACAAGAAACGACTAGTAGCGGCAAGAAGAATTGGCAAACTCAACGCCCACAACTGCTTTGTGTTCTACTCGTGCATAGTAACTACGCATAGACCTGGCTCATGATGCCACTGTTGGGAATCGTAGCATAATTTTAAAATTTTCCTACGCTCACCAAGATGCATCTATGGAGTCTACTAGCAACGAGGGGAAGGGAGTGCATCTACATACCGTTGTAGATCGCGAGCGGAAGCGTTCCAATGAACGTGGATGACGGAGTCGTACTCGCCGTGATCCAAATCACCGATGACCGAGTGCCGAACGTACAGCACCTCCGCGTTCAACACACGTACGGTGCGGCGACGTCTCCTCCTTCTTGATCCAGCAAGGGGGGAGGAGAGGTTGATGGAGATCCAACAGCACGACGGCGTGGTGGTGGATGTAGCGGGTCTCCGGCAGGGCTTCGCCGAGCTTCTGCGAGAGAGAGAGAGGTGTTGCAGGGGAGGAGGGAGGCGCCAAAGGCTGTGGTATGCTGCCCTCCCTCCCCCCCTTTATATAGGCCCCCTGGGGGGTGCGCAGCCCTAGGAGATGGGATCTCCAAGGGGGGGGCGGCGGCCAAGGGGGGAAGGAGTTGCCTTGCCCCCCAAGGCAAGGGGGAACTCCCCCCCTAGGGTTCCCAACCCTAGGCGCATGGGGGGAGGCCCAAGGAGGCGCCCCAGCCCACTAGGGGCTGGTTCCCCTCCACTTTCAGCCCACGGGGCCCTCCGGGACAGGTGGCCCCACCCGGTGGACCCCCGGGACCCTTCCGGTGGTCCCGGTACAATACCGATAACCCCCGAAACTTTCCCGGTGGCCGAAACAGGACTTCCTATATATAATTCTTCACCTCCGGACCATTCCGGAACCTCTCGTGACGTCCGGGATCTCATCCGGGACTCCGAACAACTTTCGGGTTTCCGCATACATATATCTCTACAACCCTAGCGTCACCGGACCTTAAGTGTGTAGACCCTACGGGTTCGGGAGACATGCAGACATGACCGAGACGCCTCTCCGGTCAATAACCAACAGCGGGATCTGGATACCCATGTTGGCTCCCACATGTTCCACGATGATATCATC
>NW_025278870.1:0-1242 GCF_018294505.1 Triticum aestivum
AGAGCCAGTCCATCCCGAGAATAAGATCGATATCCGAGTTGCCAAGAACCGTAGGAGAAGCCAAGAACTTGTAGTCACCCAGAGTGATAGAAACATCCGGAACGATGGAGTTAGCCTGCATGCGCTTACCGGGAGAGACAACTGCTAAAGGACTAGGCAAAATTTGTGAAGGCAACCCATGCTTAGATGAAAATGGTCTCGAGATGAAACAATGCGATGCACCCGTGTCAAAAAGAACATTTGCAGGAATATCATTAACAGGAAGGTTACCCATGATCACATCTGACGAGTCCTCTGCCTGAGCTGCATTCATCAAGTTGACCTTGGCGGACTTGGGGTTATGCTTGACCACCGCTGTACTTGCCGATCTGACAGGAGGAGGAGGAGGAAGACGCCTCTGGTTGGTACACTTGTTGGCATAGTGACCCTTCTGTTGGCACTTGTTGCACGTGACCTCTGAAAGCGGACGGTGATACGGAGCACTCGATCTTGGCGCTTGAGACGAAGCCTTGTTCTGAAAGCCTGGGTTGGGTGGGTGGGAGAAACCACTGCCACCTTTACTCTTCTGCTGATACGGCTGACGGAACGGAGGAGGAGGAAGCCAATACTTCTGCTGCTTGACCACTTGAGTAGAGGAAGAAGGAGTAATATCTCTGGCACGCTTCCTGGAAGCATCACACCTCATCTGAGCAGCCTCTTGCTTCAGTGCCATGTTGTAGAACTCATCGTATCTCAACGGCTCAAAGAGGACAAGAGCAAGCTGAATTTCCTCACGAAGACCACCCCTGAACTGATAGATCATGCTCTTCTCGTCAGGAACATCCTGCTTGGCAAAACGGGCGAGCTTCTGGAACAACTTGTTGTAGTCATAGACAGACAAAGAGCCTTGCTTCAGATTGCGGAATTCCTGACGCTTACTCTCAACCACACTTTGAGGGATGTGATGAGCGCGGAAATCTTGACGGAAATCGTCCCAAGTGATCAGACGTCCACCTCTGGAATCCTTGTACTGCTGGAACCACTCTGCAGCCTGATCTTTGAGCTGGAAAGAAGCGAACTTGACGAAATCTTCAGGCCTGACGTTGCTGCATTCAAAATGCTTGCCCAGATCCACTAGCCAATCGTCAGCATCGGTAGCCTCAACACAACTGCTGAACGTCTTTGGGCCATTAGCAAGGAACTGGTTCAGAGTAGCAAAGTGGTGCTGATTATGGCCTTGATTCCCTTGACTGCCTTGATTGC
>NW_025278871.1:0-1242 GCF_018294505.1 Triticum aestivum
GAGGGGGGAAACGGACGCGTCGGGTCTACACGGAGTGGATGTAGCTGTGGGTTTGGCCCGGATGTTGCTCCAAAGTGTTCCTCTGGGCCGACCTAACACAACCGGGTGGAGAGGTCCACTGGTCAAAGCCCGTCCGTGCAAAGTCAAAGGGCTAGATCCCGTGGTCAAACGCTACAGGGTTAGCCGGGACGGGGGCCCTGGGGGTAGCAATGCCACCGGAGCATCGTACCGGGCCCTCATACATGCGGGGTGGCGTTGTGGCATGTCCGAAGAGGCGGCACGCGTCTCCGGGTTGTGGCCCCCCTCACGGACGGCAATGAAACGGTAGTAGACGTTCTGCGGTAACGATGCAGCGTGAATATTATTAAATACTTGGAGCGCGATAAAATCATGAGTTTTTTACACAACGTGGGCACATGTGCTATAGGACCGATGGTAATTTTTCATAATTTTTTGTGATGGAGAAGTATCTGAACACTTCCCTCTACGCGGATTGCTCTTCGCACGTCTACGACTGTGGCCGGCGACCTCCGGGGGCTAGCATACCGTCAAATCTTGCGTAGGCGGCCTCTCACAAATCTGGAAGTGTTGAGGCGGTTGCAAACGCCCAGCACGCGTCTTCGGGGTGTGCCCCCCTCTCACGGACGTCGCCGCCGCCGGCACCTGGAGGGGGGAAACGGACGCGTTGGGTCTACACGGAGTGGATGTATCTGTGGGTTTGGCCCGGATGTTGCTCCAAAGTGTTCCTCTGGGCCGACCTAACACAACCGGGTGGAGAGGTCCACTGGTCAAAGCCCGTCCGTGCAAAGTCAAAGGGCTAGATCCCGTGGTCAAACGCTACAGGGTTAGCCGGGACGGGGGCCCTGGGGGGTAGCAATGCCACCGGAGCGTCGTACCGGGCCCTCATACATGCGGGGTGGTGTTGTGGCATGTCCGAAGAGGCGGCACGCGTCTCCGGGTTGTGGCCCCCCTCACGGACGGCAATGAAACGGTAGTAGACGTTCTGCGGTAACGATGCAGCGTGAATATTATTAAATACTTGGAGCGCGATAAAATCATGAGTTTTTTACACAACGTGGGCACATGTGCTATAGGACTGATGGTAATTTTTCATAATTTTTTGTGATGGAGAAGTATCTGAACACTTCCCTCTATGCGGATTGCTCTTCGCACGTCTATGACTGTGGCCGGCGGCCTCCGGGGGCTAGCATACCGTCAAATCTTGCGTAGGCGGCCTCTCAC
>NW_025278872.1:0-1242 GCF_018294505.1 Triticum aestivum
TCACCTTATTATTGGGCCAGGCCCATGTAATTTCGAAATACATAAGTATAGGCTATTTTTAGAGTCCGTATGTGTGGGGAAACAAGAGATAGGGTTGATTTCGGACCCCTCCACCAAGGGCCACGAAATTCCCCCCTCTTCCTCCATATATACAGCCCTTAGGGCATCGTTTAGACTTTGGGTTTTGTTTAGATTAAAAGTTCGCCATAGCTGCAACTTCGCGTACTTCGTTTGTGTTCAACGACCAGACAAAGGCGTCACAGAACCCCACCTTGATCAATAAAGCTTTCATCTTATATTCGCAATATCCAGATTGCAATCTTAGTTTCTTGCTTGTTCTTCGTTTGCTCGCAGGAAACAGACCCTCATGGTCAGGTTGATCGTGCTCCGGCGTGGTCAATAACCTCTCGGAGTTGGTTTAGCGATTGCTAAGGCGCGACGTCCTCGCACGTTCGTAGTCGGATCGTCAAAGTCGACTTCCACCAAAGCGAAAACCACCATCTCATCGAAAGACGGGACACCTTTGCCTCTATCAAGTGGTATCAGATTTCCAGGTTGCTCGGTGAGATTTTACAGTTTTTCGTAGTTTAGATCGAGTCTGTTCTTCATACCTATAGTCCACGAAAAAGCCAAAAAAAAAATTAGGGTTAGTTCATCCCATCCGAACCAATCTGAGCCTTGCATAATCTTTTCTGTATTTGCTTTGTTGAATTTGCGGTTGCATCGTCGTGTTCAGTTGCTGGTCTTAGCGTCTAGTCTTTTAGAGTTTCGAGTTCTGTTCACAAGTTGTCACGCCGTCGCCGCACCATCATCATCGCCCCTGCCATCTACCACCACCGCTCCGAATCCGTATCCATATACCACCACCGATCCGTGTCCATATACCACCACCGATCCATATCCATATACTACCACCGCTGCCATATACCACCACCATATATCCACCACCAATCCGAGTTCCTTGCTTATTAGGTTTGTTTTCGGGATCAATCTAGATTCCGATTCGTGTTTCCTTGCCGGAGTAGGTTTCGGAAAAAAAAAAAAAAAAAAGAGTCGGGTAGCCACGCTCCGTTTAGGCCCAAAATTTTTCGAAAACGCATTTTTCGAAAAAAATTCTGGCTATCCTATTTTTAGGTGTTTCTGAGTGTTTTGAGACAGGTGCCATTATAGGAAGTTTTTTTTGACCTGTTTCCAGTTTTTGGGTCCGGGCAGTCGAAAAAAAAAAAAAAATTGGTCGAAAAA
>NW_025278873.1:0-1242 GCF_018294505.1 Triticum aestivum
ACTATCACTACCGTTTAGTAATAAAGTTAAGCATTACATCGCGATTGCATTGCATACAATAAAGCGACAACCATATGGCTCCTGCCAGTTGCCGATAACTTGGTTACAAAACATGATCATCTCATACAATAAAATTCAGCATCATGCTTTGACCATATCACATCACAACATGCCCTGCAAAAACAAGTTAGACGTCCTCTACTTTGTTGTTGCATTTTTTACGTGGCTGCTACGGGCTTAAGTAAGAACCAATCTCACCTACGCATCAAAACCACAACGATAGTTTGTCAAATAGACTCCGTTTTAACCTTCGCAAGGACCGGGCGTAGCCATACTTGGTTCAACTAAAGTTGGAGAGACAGTCGCCCGCAAGCCATCTCTGTGCAAAGCACGTCGAGGGAACCGGTCTCGCGTAAGCGTACGCGTAAGGTTGGTCTGGGTCGTCTCGTCCAACAATACCGCTGAACCAAAATATGACATGCTGGTAGGCAGTATGACTTGTATCGTCCACAACTCACTTGTGTTCTACTCGTGCATATAACATCAACATCAATAACCTGGCTCGGATGCCACTGTTGGGATTCGTAGTAATTTCAAAAATTTTCCTACGCGCACACAGGATCATGTGATGCATAGCAACGAGAGGAGAGTGTTGTCTACGTACCCAACGCAGACCGACTGCGGAAGCGATGATACGACGTAGAGGAAGTAGTCGTACATCTTAACGATCCAACCGATCAAGTACCGAAACTACGGCACCTCCGAGTTCGAGCACACGTTCAGCTCGATGACGATCCCCGGACTCCGATCCAGCAAAGTGTCGGGGAAGAGTTTCGTCAGCACGACGGCGTGGTGACGATCTTGATGAATTACAGCAGCAGGGCTTCGCCTAAACTCCGCTACAGTATTATCGAGGAATATGGTGGCAGGGGGCACCGCACACGGCTAAGGAATCGATCACGTGGATCAACTTGTGTCAACTTGTGTGTTTAGAGGTGCCCCTGCCTCCGTATATAAAGGAGGAGAGGAGGGGAGGCTGGCCGGCCAAGGGGGGGAGGCGCAGGAGAGTCCTACTCCCTCTGGGAGTAGGATTCCCCCTCCAATCCTAGTCCAACTAGGATTCCTCGGAGGGGAAAAGAGGAGGAGGGGGCCGGCCACCTCTCCTAGTCCTAATAGGACTAGGGGAAGGGGGTGGCGCGCAGCCCATCTAGGGCAGCCCCTTCTCTTTTCCACTAAGGCCCA
>NW_025278874.1:0-1242 GCF_018294505.1 Triticum aestivum
GGACCAGAAATTGGCCAAAATTGTGAGTGTCATTGACCGACACGAAAAGGCACCACGGGGTTGGTAAATCGTGGAAATCACTCCGGGACCCCCAAAACTAAGTAGTACTCTACGAAACGGGCCAAAATAGCCAAAACTGCGAGTGTTGATGACAGACACATAAACGCACCCCGGTGTTCGTCAATCATGGAAATCACGCCGGGACCCAAAAACAGAGTAATAGTCCAAGAAACGGGCCAGAATCGGCCAAAACTGCGAGAGTTGATGACCGACATGTAAATGCACCCTGCGGTTCGTTAACCGTGGAAATCACTCTAGGTCCGCAAAACAGTGAGTAATAGTCCATGAAACGGGCCAGAATCAGCCAAAACTGTGAGTGTTGATGGCTGACACGTAAGCGCACCTTGGGGTTCAACTACTATGGAAATCACTTCAGGACCAGAAAACGGTGACTAATAGTCCACAAAACGCGTCAGAATTGGCCAAAACTGTGAGTGTTGACGACAGAGACGCAAACGCACCGCGGGGTTTGTAAATAGTGTAAATCGCTCTGGCACGCCGAAACGGTGAGTAATAGTGCACGAGACGGACCAGAAATTGGCCAAAATTGTGAGTGTCATTGACCAACACGAAAACGCACCACGGGGTTCGTAAATCGTGGAAATCACTTCGGGACCCCCAAAACTAAGTAGTACTCTACGAAATGGGCCAGAATAGCCAAAACTGCGAGTGTTGATGACTGACACATAAACGCACCCCGGTGTTCGCCAATCATGGAAATCACGCCGGGACCCAAAAACAGAGTAATAGTCCAAGAAACGGGCCAGAATCGGCCAACACTGTGAGAGTTGATGACCGACATGTAAATGCACCCTGTGGTTCGTTAACCGTGGAAATCACTCTCTGTCCCCAAAACAGTGAGTAATAGTCCATGAAACGGGCCAGAATCAGCCAAAACTGTGAGTGTTGATGGCTGACACGTAAGCGCACCTTGGGGTTCAACAACTATGGAAATCACTTCAGGACTAGAAAACGGTGACTAATAGTCCACAAAACGCGTTAGAATTGGCCAAAACTGTGAGTGTTCATAACCGACACGTAAGCGCACCCGGGGGTTCATTAATCGTTGAAATCATTCTGGGCCCCAAAATAGTGAGTAATAGTCCACGAAACGGGCGAGAATTGGCCAAAACTAATAGTATTGATGACCGACATCTAAACGCACCGCGCAGTTCGTTAATC
>NW_025278875.1:0-1242 GCF_018294505.1 Triticum aestivum
CATATAGTCTTCACATCCGAACAAAATGAACGAATGCATTCCTCTTCAAATGATCACATATCCATAAATTGCGAAGCCACGAAGAATTAAGGTAGAGAAATAAATCAACAAGGTACGGATCAAGAACGAATAATCGGTAAGAAATCCCAATCTCAAACCAATATCCGTGGAAGAAGAACTAGAGCTACTAGAATTCCCACCTATGAAACTCCCGAACCTTTCCGGTTATGCAATCAGGTGTTGGGGATACAGGGGAAGCACAATATCTCACCCAAACTAGCAAATCCTACATCCAGCTGTATCCATCCTTCAACACATAACCAGGAAAACTTCGGAAACCATCTACCTCAACCTTCGAAAAGCATCCGTTATACAAGTTATGGCGATACTCCCGAACTCCCGCCCCAGTACTGGGTGGCGTCGAGGTTATCTCACCAACGAACTGCATAAAAGAGATTTTCGATGTCGGCGAACATATCTCAAGCATACCAGAATTGCAACGATGAAATTGTGACGACAACACCTCGGAGCTCAACTCCCCGGGACACTGCCACAACCCCTAAAGACAGGAGGCACCAAGAACAATGTTCTCGTCACAACACCATCGGAACAAAACCAAGATACTCGCGTGATCCTAAATTTTTTTTTGTGAAATTTGAGAAGAGAAGAGTCAAAACTCTACGCCAGGATGCCTTACCAGAGCGATGAGGAGACTGGGAAGTAAAAAGAATTCCTAAGCTCTCCGAAATATAATTCCTAAGGACTCAAAACATTTTTTTTTAGACACAACTCGGCTGCTAAAAAAACGATCAAGCAATGGGGCTCCTAAGGTCGGGGAAGGCTCTGATACCAACTTGTAACGCCCTCGATGCGGCTATAGCTCCCACGTGTCGAGGCACGACTTAGAGGCATAACCGCATTGAAAGCAATGTCGCAAGTCAGGCAATCATTACAACATCCCATGTAATACATAATAAAAGGGGGAGATAACATAGTTGGCTTACACTCGCCACGTCACATCAGAGTACATAAATAACATCCATCAAACAAACACTCATGGCCCGACTACGGCGCCAAAATAGAAAAGACCCCCAACATGCGACAAGGTCCTGAATCGATAACCCCAACTAGGCACCACTACTGATCATCTGGAAAGGACACGTAGTAACGCTGAGAGTCCTCGTCGAACTCCCACCTGAGCTCGTAATCGTCAACTGGAGCGGAAACACCTGGACCTGCATC
>NW_025278876.1:0-1242 GCF_018294505.1 Triticum aestivum
TCATCTTACTTGCCTCTACTAGTCTTTTCTTGCTCAACGGTATTGTGGGATGAAGCGGCCCGGACCAACCTTACACGTACGCTTACGTGAGACCGGTTCCACCGACTGACATGCACTAGTTGCATAAGGTGGCTGGCGGGTGTCTGTCTCTCCCACCTTAGTTGGAGCGGAATCGATGAACAGGGCCCTTATGAAGGGTAAATAGAAGTTGACAAAATCACGTTGTGGTAATTCGTAGGTAAGAAAACGTTCTTGCTAGAACCCAATTGCAGCCACGTAAAAGATGCAACAACAATTAGAGGACGTCTAACTTGTTTTTGCAGCGATTGATCATGTGATGTGATATGGCCAGAAGTTGTGATGAATGATGAATTGTGATGTATGAGATCATGTTCTTTGTAATAGGATTCACGACTTGCATGTCGATGAGTATGACAACCGGCAGGAGCCATAGGAGTTGTCATTATTTTTTTTGTATGACCTACGTGTCATTGAATAACGCCATGTAAACTACTTTACTTTATTGCTAAACGTTAGTCATAGAAGTAGAAGTAGTCGTTGGCGTGACAACTTCATGAAGACACGATGACGGAGATCATGATGATGGAGATCATGGTGTCAAGCCGGTGACAAGATGATCATGGAGCCCCGAAGATGAAGATCAATGGAGCTATATGATATTGGCCATATCATGTCACAACTATATAATTGCATGTGATGTTTATTATGTATTATGCATCTTGTTTACTTAGGACGACGGTAGTAAATAACATGATCCCTTATAAAATTTCAAGAAGTGTTCTCCCCTAACTGTGCACCGTTGCTACAGTTCGTCGCTTCTAAGCACCACGTGATGATCGGGTGTGATGGATTCTTACGTTCACATACAATGGGTGTAAGACAGTTTTACACAGCGAAAACACTTAGGGTTAACTTGACGAGCCTAGCATGTGCAGACATGGCCTCGGAACACGGAGACCGAAAGGTCGAACACGAGTCGTATGGAAGATACGATCAACATGAGAATGTTCACCGACGATGACTAGTCCGTCTCACGTGATGATCGGACACGGCCTAGTCGACTCGGATCGTGTAACACTTAGATGACTAGAGGGATGTCTAATCTAAGTGGGAGTTCATAATTTGATTAGAACTTTATTATCATGAACTTAGTCTAAAAACCTTTGCAAATATGTCTTGTAGATCAATGGCCAACGCTAATGTCAACATGAACTTCAACGC
>NW_025278877.1:0-1242 GCF_018294505.1 Triticum aestivum
GCACAAGAATAGTTCTTTCCTTTCTTCCTTCTTCTCATCGTATGAATACTTTCATAAGCGACAAGTACATTATCTGTGATAAGACGACCAGGAACAAAAGCACTCTGCTCTTCACTGATAATATCGTCCATGATGTATCGCAGGCGATTAGTGATAACCTTGGCCGCAATCTTGTACAAAACCGGGCACAAAGCAATAGGACGATATCGTGAAATTGACTGCGGGTGGCGCACCTTTGGGATTAATGTGATGGAGGTATCGTTCAATCCCGACGGTAGCTCGCCACCATTCAGAAAGTCTAGGACTGCCAATGTCACGTCATTGCCTAGCAAGTCACAATACCGCTGATAAAACCCTGCGATAAAACCATCAACTCCAGGGGCCTTCGAAGGGGCCATTTGAAGCAACGCAGCTTTGACCTCCTCTGCGGTATAAGGTTTGGTAAGATCATCATTCATACCCTGAGTCACCTTGACGGGTACATGGTGGCTGGGCTATGCGTGTGTGGGTACTACTTAAGCATTGTAATGAGCTTGGTTATGTTAATGAGAAGAAGAGGAAAATGTAGCCCATGTGTTCTCACTGGGATCAAGAGGCAAAGCCATTTTTCTCCACGATGAGGTGTGTGTACGTGTGTGTTCCTTCCATAGTGTGTGTTCATGACATAAGAAGAAACCACAAAAGAGTTGATAGGAAAAAGGAGGGCGGTGCTGCGAGGATGCGGCGCCAACACCTCGCTGCCCCCGCAACCTGCCCCCGCAACCGTAGCCACTGGCCCAGGAGATCGATGAGGAGGACGAGGCATGTAAGAAAGCCCTAGAGGACTCCAAGCTCGTCGGATGGGTGGGCCTGGCGGAGCAGCTGGCCTTATTGGCCAAAGGAGATGTCGCCGTCCCTGAGCCAGAGGAGTGGGAGGTGCAGGAGGAGCAGCTGGCCATGCCATTTGAGGCGGCGGCATGGCAATCATGGCTGTGGACGACCACAGTGCACGTCGGAGTTGGTGTTGGCCCTAGCCATGTGGGTGGGCGAGGAGACGTGGTCATCGTAGCAGCAGCCGCTGCTGCAGCAGCATCCCGAGCTGGAGCAGGTGCCACCTGCTGCAGCACCGCATGCGCCGTCACCACTTGTCCCGTGGCTATTCCCGTCGCAGCCTCCGCCCTTCGTCGACCTCGCCGTGGACGACAGCAACAATGATGGCGACTGCCAGGACTGGATCTTGGGTTCTTATTATGTTTTTTTTTT
>NW_025278878.1:0-1242 GCF_018294505.1 Triticum aestivum
AATACATAGACAAACAAAGTGTCACTAGTATGCCTCTACTTGACTAGCTCGTTAATCAAAGATGGTTATGTTTCCTAACCATGAACAATGAGTTGTTATTTGATTAACGAGGTCACATCATTAGTAGAATGATCTGATTGACATGACCCATTCCATTAGCTTAGCACACGATCGTTTAGTATGTTGCTATTGCTTTCTTCATAACTTATACATGTTCCTATGACTATGAGATTATGCAACTCCCGTTTACCGGAGGAACACTTTGGGTACTACCAAACGTCACAACGTAACTGGGTGATTATAAAGGAGTACTACAGGTGTCTCCAATGGTCGATGTTGATTTGGCGTATTTCAAGATTAGGATTTGTCACTCCGATTGTCGGAGAGGTATCTCTGGGCCCTCTCGGTAATACACATCACATAAGCCTTGCAAGCATTACAACTAATATGTTAGTTGTGAGATGATGTATTACGGAACGAGTAAAGAGACTTGCCGGTAACGAGATTGAACTAGGTATTTGATACCGACGATCGAATCTCGGGCAAGTAACATACCGATGACAAAGGGAACAACGTATGTTGTTATGCGGTCTGACCGATAAAGATCTTCGTAGAATATGTAGGAGACAATATGGGCATCCAGGTCCCGCTATTGGTTATTGACCGGAGACGTGTCTCGGTCATGTCTACATTGTTCTCGAACCCGTAGGGTCCGCACGCTTAAGGTTACGATGACAGTTATATTATGAGTTTATGCATTTTGATGTACCGAAGGAGTTCGGAGTCCCGGATGAGATCGGGGACATGACGAGGAGTCTCGAAATGGTCGAGACATAAAGATTCATATATTGGATGATATGGTTAGGCCAAGGGGTCAAGCCCATGAGGCTTTAGGTCGGTGCAAAAAGGAGTCTTGCGGAGGCCAGGGGGCCAAACGCCGGAGACCCTGGCGTCTGGCCCTGGGCCAGACGCCGAGGCCCATGGCGTCTGGGCCAGACGCCAAGGATTGTGGCGTTTGGTCCTGGAGTCCGAGTGGGACTCTTGCCTTTCGGGCAAAACCGACTTTGAGGAGGCTTTTGCTCCAAGTTTCGACCCCGGGGCTCAACATATAAATAGAGGGGCAGGGCTAGCACCAAAGAGACAACAAGTTGATCCACGTGATCTATTCCTTAGCCGTGTGCGGCGCCCCCAGCCACCATATTCCTCGATAATACTGTAGCGGAGTTTAGGCGAAGCCCTGCT
>NW_025278879.1:0-1242 GCF_018294505.1 Triticum aestivum
AACGTGATGCTACACATGTTCATAGTGTGAATACCAAAAGATGTAAAGTTGATAACGATAGTCCCACATACTTGTGGCACTGCCGCCTTGGTCACATTGGTGTCAAGCGCATGAAGAAGCTCCATGCAGATGGACTTTTGGAGTCTCTTGATTACGAATCATTTGACACGTGCGAACCATGCCTCATGGGTAAGATGACCAAGACTCTGTTCTCCGGAACAATGGAGCGAGCAACCAACTTATTGGAAATCATACATACCGATGTGTGCGGTCCAATGAGTGTTGAGGCTCGCGGAGGATATCGTTATGTTCTCACTCTCACTGATGATTTAAGTAGATATGGGTATGTCTACCTAATGAAACACAAGTCTGAAACCTTTGAAAAGTTCAAGGAATTTCAGAGTGAAGTCGAGAATCAACGTGACAGGAAAATAAAATTCTTACGATCAGATCGTGGTGGAGAATATTTAAGTCACAAATTTGGTACACACTTAAGGAAATGTGGAATAGTTTCACAACTCACGCCGCCTGGAACACCTCAGAGAAATGGTGTGTCCGAACGTCGTAATCGCACTCTATTGGATATGGTGCGATCTATGATGTCTCTTACCGATTTACCGCTCTCATTTTGGGGTTATGCTTTAGAGACTGCCGCATTCACTTTAAATAGGGCACCGTCTAAATCCGTTGAGACGACACTGTATGAATTATGGTTTGGGAAGAAACCTAAGCTGTCGTTTCTAAAAGTCTGGGGATGCGATGCTTATGTCAAGAAACTTCAACCTGAAAAGCTCGAACCCAAATCGGAAAAATGCGTCTTCATAGGATACCCTAAGGAAACTATTGGGTATACCTTCTACCTCAGATCCGAAGGCAAGATCTTCGTTGCCAAGAACGGGTCCTTTCTAGAGAAGGAGTTTCTCTCGAAAGAATTGAGTGGGAGGAAAGTGGAACTTGATGAGGTGATAGTCACCCCTTCCGAACCGGAAAGTAGCGCAGCGCGGGAAAATGTTCCTGTGGTGCCTACACCGACTGGGGAGGAAGTTAATGATGATGATCATGAAACTTCAGATCAAGTTACTGAACTTCGTAGGTCCACAAGGACACGTTCCGCACCAGAGTGGTACGGCAACCCTGTCTTGGAAATCATGTTGTTAGACAACGGTGAACCTTCGAACTATGAAGAAGCGATGGCGGGCCCGGATTCCGACAAATGGCTAGAAGCCATGAAATCCGAGATAG
>NW_025278880.1:0-1242 GCF_018294505.1 Triticum aestivum
CAGAACACACAAATCTAAAAAGAAGACCATTGATATTCACAGCAATGCATCGTTCAACCCCATAACTACAGATTTATGGTCATCCTAATTTCGAATGATATATGTTAATATGTATGCACCTCCTAGTCCCAGGGTAACAATAAGATAGATCAAGATTTGCTGGGGGGTGAATCGGGGGGTACATGTGCTTGAGCGCTGGGGTGTGGTTGCTCTTTGTGTTGGTGAAGAGAAGAGGTCCTTCTCCTCCTCCGACGAACCCATCAACTCATATAGATCACCATCTTCTTTTATTCTTCTGCTTCTTCCTCTTCGAGATGGATGGATCAACTGCAGGATTCCATCCATGGAGTGCTTATTTCAACAACTTGGCAGGGTTGATCTTCAATCACTGCATCAAACAGTTTTTTTACCAACAGAACAGGGTCAAGTGGCTTCATACAGAGAAAGTATAGCACACGATAATGCATCCTACAGCAGCTCAATACACAACTTAACGATTTTCAAGCAGCAAATAGGGCAAATATGGAATGGTGATTTCATCTAAAAGATAGCTCCCTCTAAATTTTAGAACCATGTGCAAAGAAGCTCACCTGTGCAGTTGTAGCCGAGGCCAGGCATCACCACGTCCATGCTTGCGGCTAGGCAAGCAAAATCACAAAAAACCAACACCGGTCCCGTCCATCATCTTGGATGTGATGGGGCCCACACTCAGGTTGGCCTAGTGCTTGGCAAAGTTGTTCATCAACCACTACAGCAAACATACAGTTTTTTCAACAAACAAAGGGTCAGCATGCTGGCTGCAACAATGGTACAGAGGAGCAGAACAATGTAGTATCTATCCTACAGCAGCTCATGTACACACAACTTAACAGTAAGCAGCAAAAAGGACAAGATATAAAATGGTGGTTCAGCTTATTTACAAGTTAATAATTAAGAGAATGAAAGACCATCAATACATGACATAGCAGGTTCCAAGTGCACTGAGTGAGTGAGTGGACTATTAACCAAAAGTAAGAGATGTGCCGGCAGCTCTATGCATAACTGCACATTGTATTCACAAGTTAATATTTGATTGAATGGATGACCATCAGTACATAACATAGCAGGTTCAATGTGCACTCAATAAGTGAGTGAATTGTTAACCGAAATAATTAAAACCGACGAGGAACATTGGAGACTATGTCGATTAACAGTAGCAACTAGGCTAGAGCTAGAAACTAGTCCACTGTGAACAGGAGCACG
>NW_025278881.1:0-1242 GCF_018294505.1 Triticum aestivum
TGGACTATTACTCACCGTTTTGGGGGCCCCGAAGCGATTTTCATAGTTGTTGAACCCCAAGATGTGCTTACGAGTTGGTCATCAACACTCCCAGTTTTGGCCGATTCTGGCCCGTTTCATGGACTATTACTAACCATTTTGGGGTCCCAAAGCGATTTCCATCATTGTCGAACTCCAAGGTGCGCTTACGTGTCGGTCATCAACAATCACAGTTTGGGCCGATTCTGGCCCGTTTCTTGGACTATTACTCTATTTTGGGGTCATGGAGTTGTTTCCACTATTGACGAACCCCGGGGTGCGTTTACGCGTCGGTCATCAACACTCACATATTCCACCGATTCTAGTCCGTTTCGTGCACTATTACTCAGCATTTTCGGGACCCAGAGCGATTTCCATGATTGATGAACTCTAGGGTGCGTTTACGTGACCGTCGTCAACACTCATAGTTTTGTTCAATTCTGACCTGCTTCGTGGACTATTACTAACCGTTTTGGGGTCCCAAAGAGATTTCCATAGTTGTTGAACCCCAAGGTGTGCTTACGCGTTGGTCATCAACACTCGAAGTTTTGGCCAAATCCGACCTGTTTCGTGGACTATTACTCACCGTTTTGGGGGCCCCGAAGCGATTTTCATAGTTGTTGAACCCCAAGGTGTGCTTACGAGTTGGTCATCAACACTCGCAGTTTTGGCCGATTCTGGCCCGTTTCATGGACTATTACTCACCGTTTTCGGGTCCCAAAGCGATTTCCATGGTTGTCAAACTCCAAGGTGCACTTACGTGTCAGTCATCAACAATCACAGTTTGGGTCGATTTGGGCCCGTTTCTTGGACTATTACTCTATTTTGGGGTCTCGGAGTCATTTCCACGATTGACGAACCCCGGGGTGCGTTTACGTGTCGGTCATCAACACTCACATATTCGGCCGATTCTAATACGTTCCGTGCACTATTACTCAGTGTTTTGTGGACCCAGAGCGGTTTCCACGATTGATGAACCCCGGGGTGCGTTTATGTGTCCGTCGTCAACACTCACAGTTTTGGCCAAATCCGACCTGTTTCGTGGACTATTACTCACCGTTTTGGGGGCCCCGAAGCGATTTTCATAGTTGTTGAACCCCAAGGTGTGCTTACGAGTTGGTCATCAACACTCCCAGTTTTGGCCGATTCTGGCCCGTTTCATGGACTATTACTCACCGTTTTGGGGTCCCAAAGCGATTTCCATGATTGTCGAACTCCAAGGTG
>NW_025278882.1:0-1242 GCF_018294505.1 Triticum aestivum
TAGCAATAATCAATTCAAAGATGCAATGTTGAATAAACGCTCAACGACGGTACTGTGCTGGTCCTAGGCTAGACCGGACTAGAGACGCGAGCCTAGAACACTAATGAGGTCACGGCGTAGCACAACTAGCATCAATGAAGGATACTAAGTAGCTCTTGACAGCAAGATATAAGTGAAGATCACAACGGCAGTGAAGATAATGATGAAAAACAACTGCCAAGCAGGATATACAACAACTCTCTCTCCAACTTTCCTCTTGAAAAGTTTGAGACAATTTTCTGATAAATTCTTTCAAAGAATGCTACTAACTCAAGCTTTCCAATGCAAAAAGAATCACTCAATTCCGAGTTGATATGAGGAGTCAAAGAATTCTAAAACTGGCCTGAAAAATTGGAACAAGCTGTGTTCACGAACTTCGGAGGGCAAAAAGACCTATTTAGAAGCCGATTTTGAGGTGTCAAATATTGAACTAGCTTCTGCAACTATTTAGATGCGGCTTGTCGCTATCTTCAATTTGAGTACTCACGGAGCCAAAACGGACTTCGTATGAGGAAGATACACCTGTTTTACTGAACAGTGCGCAAAACAGATTCCAATCCGAATTCAGGTACGAGATTGATTCTAGATAGATCCAATTTTTTTTCTTCTCTCTTTTTTTTTCTCACGCTTTTTTTTATTTTTCTTCTCCCTTTTTTTTCTTTTTTTTTCTCTTTTTTTCCTCTATCTTTTTTTTCTCCCTCTTTCCAAGACAAATTAGATAAGATGCAGATTGGATCAGGCGAAGATGTGAATGACCTCAACTATGATTATGACAATGAACAATGCGTAGCACGTGGTGGAAATTAATGGATGGGATGGTGGACAGCGGAAGGGATAATGATGCAGCGGCGGCGTGACTAATGTGAACAGAACTCGAAACTCTAAAGGAACTAGACACTAAGACCAGCAACTAACACGACGATGCAACCGATAATTCAACTATGCAAGCAATGAATAGAAAATTGCAAAGGCTCAGACTGGCTTGGATAAATAATGAACAGATCTAACTTTTTTATGGCTTTTTCATGGACTGTAGGTATGAATGACAGATGCGATCTAAACTATGAAAAACTGTAAAATCTCACCGAGCAACCTGAAAACTGATACCACTTGATAGAGGCGGGGTGTGTCCCGATCTTTCGATGAGATGATAACTATCGATTTGGTGGAGACGACTTTGACGATCCGACTACAAACGTGCAC
>NW_025278883.1:0-1242 GCF_018294505.1 Triticum aestivum
ATGTTGGTTATTTGATTGACTTTAGATTACATGGCAGTGTGCTATTGCCATATTATTATCCTTGCTCTGGTGTGGCCAATCAAGTTGCTGGTCTTTGCGGTGACCAGCCTAAATTTGGAGCATATTGGACCTCCTTCATGGCATCATATATTTACATGATTCCTATAATTACATTGAACCAATAAACGGGCGCAGCAACGCACGCCATCAATGATCTAGTAGTAATATAGAGACAAGCAATGCAAGCTCGGAGTTCCGCTTCCTCCACGCTATTACACCTCCCAATGTATAGTCCCACGAAGAAATCATGACTTTGCCAGCAAAATCCCTAGCCATCACACTCACACTTGCCACGCTAATACTTTTCAAAAAGCTCGTCGACATTAATGTTGATATAACCAGAAGGTGGGGTTTCCAACCCATCTGAACTTCCAAAGTATTTGGATCACTTTTTAGACCACTCATCGTATTTTCCCATTTATTCTTAGAATCATCCAATGGCATTGAATGACATGTGCCAAAGGACGACCAATAATTATCAACAAAATTGGTCGAATTTGTGACTGACTCTGTGCCCTTGCCAAAAAATCATATCATTTCTCAAGTGCCAGGCTCTCCAAAAAATGAAAATAATTTTGTCCCGCACAGACTGTCCCACTGGACTTAGAAGAACAAGAAACCATTCCGACTCAGTATACCTGAATGCATCCTCCGTAGGTAACTCCCAAATATCTCTCATGGCCATACACAACGCATGAGCCTTCGGGCAAATAATAAGCGCATGAAACATATTCTCGTCCTCCACTCCACATATCGAGCACGTACTGAGAACCGCTTGGTGGTGCGCCATTCTGTTTACTTGGACAGCCAAACTATTGGTAGCAACCCGCCATGCAAAAATATGGATCTTCTGAGGAACATTGGCCTTCCAGATGATGTCCCAAATTTTCCTCTCCCCCAATGTTGCATCTCTGTATTGCCCCTCGTCTTCTTTTTGTTCCTTTAACGTGAGTGCATGCTTGTACGCGCTTTTAACTGAAAACATCCCCGTCTTCTCAAAGCGCCATGCAACAAAATCACCTTCCCCTGAAGATGGAATACGCAGCCGAAGGGTCTCTTCTGCATCATGTGGGTAAAATAGGTGCCTAACCAAATTCTCGTCCCATCCTTTTGGACCAGTCAGAATCAAATCAGACACCCATTTCATTCTCGTCCTACTCTTCCTTGCAGTAATTTTAAGTC
>NW_025278884.1:0-1242 GCF_018294505.1 Triticum aestivum
GTCACTGACGAGTGGGGCCCGCCTGCTAACTAATCTGAGTTAGAGTTAAAACTAATCCTAATTAACTAATTACCTAACAGTGACACTGACACAGGGGACCCACACGTCAGGATTGACCTGGACGACCCCGTTGACCTGCTGACGTCACACTGACGTCAGGCTGACGCAGTAAAGCTTTTACTGGAATTATTCTTATATTGGAAATTCCAGAAATTATCACAAACTTCAAAAAATCATAGAAAATAATCTATAGCTCAGAATGAAAAGATTTATATATGAAAAATGATCAGAAAAATCCATTCTATCCATCTGTACTGGTTTCATGCATGATTAAGCAAGTTAACCTACTGTTTTATACAGAACAAGATAAGGCATTATTATGGGCCATTTATGAACTTGGAATTTGAATCTTTGATTCAAATTAGTCCAAACCTTTCTGACCTTAGTTGCATTAGCCCAATACATTCATTTTGCCATGTCTCATGCATGCATCATATTGTTGCACTTGCTTGGTGTTGATTGTGCTTCGGTATGCTCATCGTGGTAGGTCCTGCCGCCGAGGATATTCACGGGTATCCAACTGAAGGGCAGTATCCCACCACCACTCTGTCAGGCAAGCAACCCATTGATCATTTCGATACAAACCCATCTTCTCGCTTCTGCTCTCGTTTACTGCATTAAGACAACGCGATTCAAACTGCTGTGTGTGTTGCGGTAGTTGAACCAATTTTCCTCTGCATGACCTGTCATTGCCACAGTAACTAGATGAAACCCACTAGCATGTGTAGGAGTTGATTGAGCCATGTTGTGTTCCTACAATGCTATGCTTGCTATGCTTAGAGTTGTGTCAGGTCTGGCTCATCAGGGTGATGAACTGGAGTGAAAGTGTGTGTGTCGGTAAGGAGAGTAAAGTGTTGAATACGATTTGGTAAAGGTATCGATGGGAGGCCATGTAGGAGTACATGGTGGGTTGTTTCATTGAGACCGTCCCTAAGAACTGAGATCTGTATGCGTGATTTAAGATTCAGCTACTACCACACATTGGGCCCGAAACCAATGGACCCCCTCGGCTTCTTATTCACCCTTGTCCTCTGTCCAGGAGTTGCACGTAGTTTCTGGTGTTTGTAGTAAGCTGGAGGCCGTGGACAGCGCTGACCAAGGGGTGGGCTGTGATGCGGTAGGCTCGTGGCACGGTGTACCGAGTCGCCCGTTTGGTGTCCGGGAACCCTGCACACATCGTTC
>NW_025278885.1:0-1242 GCF_018294505.1 Triticum aestivum
CAATAGCATTGATATGCTATCAATGGACGAACTCTTCATTGAGCATATAGCATAATATTAGTACCCAAAGTGTACTCCAAGATGATATAAAACTTATGCACACAAATGAAAAATGCATCATATGATTACAAATGTGTAGATGATAATATACAGTACCTGAAAAAGTGAGGAGCCAAACACCAACTCCTTGTGATTATTAAATGGGTCATGAATTACACCCAAGGTCTCCAGTGTGGGCGCAGAGATGACAGTTATTTTTGAAGGTGTATAACAATTATGAAGGAGCAACCTTTCAAGTGAAGGGGCATCTTCGATGATGAGTTGTTGTCCATTAAAAAAATTCCAATGTTTTAAGGTGAGTCGGCTTTATTTGGAGACAACTGATACCGATTTCTATTCCCAAAACAATCATCAAGCACTCCAAGGCAGGGCAACTGGAGTGGATGATGCTATGCAGTGAGGCCTCCGACAGATAAACCACCACAAGCGAAAGTTTTTTTAGCAGTGGGAGTCGAAGCATTTGTACCAGATCGTCTGGTAGATGGCACCGGGAGAAGGTGGCAGTGTGGAGAGAGGAGGAAAACCGCGAGATGGACAACGGTGGTGTGGGCACGAATTCTTGGTGTGTTCGTCGTATGAAACTTTTGTGGAAATGGTACAACTCAAACTGCTAGAGTTTTCCGAATTTAGGGGATGTCAGCCAAGCGTCCACCTTGTCGGGCATGGACAGCAGGTAGCGTGTCAGGATGCAGAGGCATTGAATGGGGCCCTGCTGGTGAGAAGAGACGATGGCTCTAATGAGATCAAATTTAGGAAGGACAGATATCTGACGACAGTCGAGATTGAGGGGCGCGGTGCGCCATAGAGGGGGCCACCGAGTTGAGAGGACTTGTGTGCGGCAGCAATCCTTCATGGGGAGAAGCGAGATGATCTCCTCAAGGATGACGTCCGGGAGATCGCTGATGCGGTCCATCGGAGATTCTACCGGTTCCTCAGATCCGGGTGGGAGGGCGGGGGCTCGCCGCTTCTCCCCGCGCTATCGGGTGTGGGATCTACAACCGGCGTCGCCACTGACTCGAGCCTCATCTTCTTGGTGCTGGGGCCAGCCGACTCCATTTTCTTTGTGGGCGTCGCGCCGAGCTCACGTGTTTGAACAGAGTAGCCAGAGACGAGCCTGTGATAGGCTTCACTGTCATCACTTTCTTCTTTAGTGACTTTCCAGACTTATATATCTGGAAAGTG
>NW_025278886.1:0-1242 GCF_018294505.1 Triticum aestivum
AAGATGCATTTTATCCGCTTTGGGTTCGAGCTTATCAACCTGAAACTTTTTCATATAAGCGTCGCAGCCCCAAACTTTTAAGAAACGACAACTTAGGTTTCTCTAAACCATAATTCATACGGTGTCATCTCATCGGAATTACGTGGTGCCCTATTTAAAGTGAATGTGGTTGTCTCTAATGCCTAACCCATGAACGATAGTGGTAATTCGATAAGAGACATCATGGTACGCACCATATCCAATAGGGTGCAACTATGATGTTCGGACACACCATCACATTATGGTGTTCCAGGCGGTATTAATTGTGAAACAATTTCCACAATGTCTTAATTGTGTGCCAAAACTCGTAACTCAGATATTCATCTCTATGATCATATCATAGACATTTTATCCTCTTGTCACAATGATCTTCTACTTCACTCTGAAATTACTTGAACCATTCAATAATTCAGACTTGTGTTTCATCAAGTAAATATACTCAACATTTACTCGAGTCATCTGTGAAGTAAGAACATAATGATATTCACTGCATGCCTCAGCACTCATTCGACTGCACACATCAAAATGTGTTACTTCCAACAAGTTGCTATCTTGTTCCATCTTACTGAAAATGAGGCTTTTCAGTCATCTTGCCCATGTGGTATGATTTGCATATCTCAAGTGATTCAAAATCAAGTGAGTCCGAACGATCCATTTGCATGGAGTTTCTTCATGCATATACACCAATAGACATGGTTCGCATGTCTCAAACTTCTCAAAAACGAGTGAGTCCAAAGATCCATCAACATGGAGCTTCTTCATGCGTTTTATACCATTGTGACTTACATGGCAGTGCCACAAGTAAGTGGTACTATCATTACTATCTTATATCTTTTGGCATGAAAATGTGTATCACTACGACCGAGATTCAATAAACCATTCCTTTAGGTGCAAGACCATTGAAGGTATTATTCAAAAATAGAGTAACCATTATTCTCCTTAAATGAATAACCGTATTGCGATAGACATAATCCAATCATGTCTATGCTCAACGCAAACACCAATCTCGGTGGTAGAGGGAGCGTGCGATGCTTGATCATATCAACCTTGGAAACACTTCCAACATATATCGTCAGCTCACCTTTAGCTAGTCTCCGTTTATTCCGTAGCTTTTATTTCGAGTTACTAACACTTAGCAACCGAACCGGTATCCAATACCCTGGTGCTACTAGGAGTACTAGTAAAGTACACATTAACATAATG
>NW_025278887.1:0-1242 GCF_018294505.1 Triticum aestivum
CTTCGAAGTCAAATGTTGATTCCATACCTTTTCCAAATGGTGTTCTCATATTCCTATGTGAATACTAATCCTTCTTGATCATCGAGTCTGTCTTGTCAATCCTTTTTTTTAACCGGTGTGTCTCTCCTCAAGTGGATCCGTTCACGTCAACATTTGCAAGATCATTTATCACTTCTTCTCAACGGTGTTTGTTTCATCCGTCTCCAAGTTGCCTTTGTTTTTCCCACCCTCCCTCCCTTTTGTTTTTCTTCAAGGACTAAGATTTCTTCTTCAAGTATCCATTTTATTGATGGGAAGTTTCTCCATTCTTTTCCGTCAATGTTCTTATCCGGTGATTCTCATGAAGATTCTAATGGAGCTTCAAGTTCGTCATTCCTCGTTCTTTTCTTCTCCGGTGGATTTAATTCAAGCTTTGGTATTAAGCATACTCCTTTTCTTTTTTTCCAATGCTTTTCTTATGCCGGTGCAACTCTTAATCATCCATCTCTCGCTATTAAATTGTTCCAGAGTGCTCAAGATATCTCGAAGATTCGTGTTTCCACTCTGCATTCGTTCAAGCTCTTTCAAGATTGGTATCTCATTCAAGTCATTTAATTCAACCGGTGCAACATCTCTTTTAAATCTTTTCAACGGTGTTCTTTTGAGTGGGCCCTAACCCACAGGTCTTTTCCCAGGATCTTACCTGACTCTTCTATTTTCCCAGAGCTATCCTAAATTCTTCTCCAAGTTTGACGTAAGAATGCGTTATCATTAGTCAAATGCTTTTCTCCAAGATCTTTCAAATTCTTTTCATAGTTGGCTCAACCTCTTCGCTTTTGATTCTTCCGGTGTGCCTCAATAATTCTTGGTGGTGTTTCTCGTTGTCATTCTCATCATTTGAAGACCGAAGAAGAGTTTCTCTTTAATCTTGCTCTATTCTCTTCAAGATTCATGGTGCTAGCTTGTTGCCATCCTCTCATAATTGTTTTCGATTGTGAGAATCTTTTTCACCCATCAGGAGATATTCAAGAGTCTTCTCAGTTTGTCATCCGGAGTCCATCAATTCAGGTTTATTCATTCTCAGCCGTCAGTTATCATTCTCCTATCTTGCCGGTGCATCTATCGAATATCCTCTAATCAGTTCTTGATCTCTTTGTTCTCATGTATCTAGTTTGTCTCAAGCACCTTCGTTCATTTGCTAATTCTTACCGGTGATGCACCCCTACTTCGATCATTTTCAATTCTTACGGTGGTTCTTTCAAG
>NW_025278888.1:0-1242 GCF_018294505.1 Triticum aestivum
CCCCCCCGGCTGGAGGACCTATCCTTATAGATTCCTTTTCAGCAAGGTTATCCGTCCATCCATGAGGAAATTGTAAGACTTATTCTACAAGTTATTCCTGATGGATCCTTCGTGTTTCCAAAGTCTGATCTTCACATGAAGACCATGTCAATGCTATCTCGAAGCATGTCTGCGATACTCTGATTTTCAACAAGAACATCCGAAGCACGATGCTAAATTTTATTTATCCCTTATCCTAAAACCGTTGTATGGGTAATATCATGAGATTCCTTCCCCCTTACCTAAATGGTTTTCTACTTTATATCCTGTCATGGATATCATGCTCTGCTTGTCATTGGGAAGGATATACCCCTGAAATATGTGTTTAAACACATTTTCCTTTCCATTGTTCTGTTTAATCTGATGATCATATTTTCCTTCCATTGTTGGTTTAACC
Organism: Triticum aestivum; assembly: GCF_018294505.1. Classification (NCBI taxonomy): domain Eukaryota; kingdom Viridiplantae; phylum Streptophyta; class Magnoliopsida; order Poales; family Poaceae; genus Triticum; species Triticum aestivum. The sequence goes on from NW_025278888.1 coordinate 437, forward strand.
TTTCTTGTGATCTATATGATCTGAGAAGTAATATTTTCCTGCTAATGTAAACATCTTGTTGTACAATTCTGTCAGTAAGACCATGTTACTTTTGTCGATGACATTCCGGTAACCACCGATGGACGAGAACTTTGCCTACTGGTCCGCCTCGTTCAACGAGCAGGAAAATGGTTCTCTTCGTCCCTCGCCCTTGGTACCAACGTTGTTGCCGACATAGCTGACATGGTACTCCCTGACATGCCTTGCTATCATGACCGTGCAAGATGTCACGGCTCCTATTAATAAAAAAAACCACATGGTGGGCCCATAACCCACAGTTCCACAGGATCAAAACCTGACTCTCTTGTACACCCTGTTGTCAAAGTTATCCCTCGTGCTTGACTTTCTATGTAATTCACGGGCCACCCGCCTGTTGATCTATTCTGTATCGGACACAATACTTATTCCTGTTGCCCTGAACCCCATTCACACTCTGTTCCAGGCAATGAACGATTGCCTATCCGCTTGAAAATTCTTATTGCACCGTCTTACTTTGCTCTCGATGTGTTTCGTTTGTTCAGCTCGAGAGATACTCATATGTTCATACTTGGGAAACCCCCAGTAGATTTTCCCTTATAAAATCCTATCGTTGTAGAAGCTGCACCTTACCTATTCATAAGTACGTTGGAGTTCCCAAAGAAAAGGATGCCGACTTCACCATGATGACCTGAAGCAAAGAAATGAAGACATCAACGAAAGGGATCAACCTCTTCGAAAGGGAAGCCAAGACCGAGAAGACTCGTTAGGTTTTTCGCTACCAACACCTT
>NW_025278889.1:0-1242 GCF_018294505.1 Triticum aestivum
TTTGGCTTTATTAAAAATACTTAGGCACACTCAAAAATCATCAAACTTCTCATGGCCAGTGCTTGGAATATATCCAACATGAAACATTTCAGTTTAGGATTATTTGGACATTTTAAATATTTTATAGTATTTAAGTGCCCAAATTCAAATAGAATATGGTTTAATTCAGAACCCAAATATGTCATGGAAAATGTGCATCACCTCTGGCTACTGTTTACAGTACTCTCCAAAAATGATGAACATTTTTGATAGCCATTTGGATTTACTGAAAATATTTTAGGTGAACCTAGTGAATTCCTTTGATGCTAGGGGTTTAGGCAATCCCCATTTCAAGTTTCTTTCAAGATTAAACATGATGCACACATGAGGCTAGCCTAGTGCATTACCAGAAGCTAGGGATGTGACAGAAAGTGATTCTTTGGCAACAAGCGAGCTATGTTGTCCTCTAATTTAGGTATGGTTCTCGTACCAATTGAAACCCTACAATCTTATATGGATGCTACTTGATAATGCATAATTTGTATTAATCTATACAAATTTGGTTGATTGGATTTTCATGTGTGATCTAGATGCCCGTAAATAGGTTCTGATGGAACTGAAATATAGTAACACTTAAGTTTTTGTGATCCCGGGTTTGGAAGTGAATATTTGCAAAGGATATCCACTAGTGTAGCTTACAAAGGTGCGTTCAAAATTACAGAAGACTAAATCATGTATTGAATTGAAGTGTGTGTGTGTGTGCGTGTGTGTGTGTGTGTGTGTGTGTGTGTGTGTGTGTGTATGTGTGTGTGTTTAAAACTTGAACTGACGCGTGTTTAATCATTGATAGAAAACTATAGCGAATATATACTGAAATTATATTCAAACACCTCCAAGTGCATTTGTGAAGTAGAACAATACATTCTGAAAATGAAACAAACTCGGGGGGAGAAATCTATTTGAAATTAGACTTAAACACCTGTCAAATGCGTTTGAAAAGTAGAACGGTGAATTCCAAAAACGAAACAAGCATGGGGTGTGAAATCCATCAGATACTTATTCATTAATCGTGAGCTACCGTTCTCTTCATCGGCAATGGTTGTTGCTCTGGCATGCTAGTCATGTAGGTCCTTAATTAACATGATGACTTCCAGACTGTCTACTACAACAAGTTTTGTTTGGCCATGGTGAGGGAGGTGCGATGACAGTGGCGTGCCTTCGTCTCGTTCCAATGTGTGCTGTCTATAGACCTAGTTATATTTT
>NW_025278890.1:0-1242 GCF_018294505.1 Triticum aestivum
GGCCCACGCGTCAGTGACCCTGGGGGGTCAAACCCCAGGTCGGTCAAGTCAAACCCCACCGGCGACATGACGCCGGCGAGATCCGAGACGGCGGCGAGAGTGCTTTTTGCCATTCCGGCGACCAAATGGACGGCGGAAGGCATCTACGTGTTGCTGAGGTTGAGCCGCGTCTATTGGTGGTGGTGGTTGGGCTCGGGGTGGCCGGAGTTGACGGCGGCGAGCTCGGCTGCGGCGGCCGGAGTTCGGGTGCAGTCGGGATCAGTGTTGCAGGGGGTTTGGGGAGGCGTTGGTGCGTTCTACGTGCTCCTGGTGATGTGTGGAGCACGATGGTGTGCTCGGTTGGGCGCTACGGCGACCGTGGCCACGACGGCGACATCGCCGGCGGCGTGGAGCTCTCGGTCGAGGTGGAGCTAGGGCCTAGAGGTCGGGAGAGACCAGGGAAGAAGGGGGAAACGCTCCGGGGGCTCACCGCGGTTGCAGTGGGCGTCCAAGCGGGCTCGGGGACGCGCCGGAGACGACGAATTTGACGGTGACGGTGGTCGGAGTCCGAAGAGGGGAACGGCGACGTGGCGGCGATGCAGGGCTTCCGGAGACCCGTGGAGCGGTGGGGAGGAAGAGGGAGTTGTGGCGGAGCTTCTGAGCTAGTCGGGGGAGCGAGGGGTGGTCAGAGACGACTGCTACGGCGAACGGTGGCGACGGTGGTGTTCGGCCGTGTGAGAGGGAGAGCGAGGGAGAGGAAGGAGAGAGCCGGGGAGAGTGAGAGAGAGCAGGGGGGATCGGGACGGGCTGCGGGCGTCGTCCATGCGGCCAGGAGGGCGTCGGCAAGCAGGAGGTGGCCGCACGGCCGCGCGCGCGCGAGCACGCAGCAGCTTCGGGGCGAGGGGAGGAAGACGACGGGGAGCTACAGTGCTGGGCTGGGTCGGTTGCTGGCTGGGCCGGCCAGCTGGCTGGGCCGCACAGGGAAGTCTTCCCCTTTCTTTTCTGTTTTCTGTTTTTATTTAATATATCTGCAACTTTGTTGAATTAAATAAAATACCTAGGCAACTTCAAAAATCACCAAACTATTCCTGGCCCATAGTTGGATTATTTCCAACATGAAACATTTTAGTTTGGAGATATTTGAGCATTTAAATATTTTATATTATTTTAAATGCTCAAATTCAAATATTTATGATTTAATTCAAAAACCCTAGGATGGCCTAGGAAAATGTGCACCATTTTTGGCAGAGGTTCTGAACCAAG
>NW_025278891.1:0-1242 GCF_018294505.1 Triticum aestivum
GCGGCGTCCGTGAGGGGGGGGCACACCCCGGAGACGCGTGCTGGGCGTTTGCAACCGCCTCAACACTTCCAGATTTGTGAGAGGCCGCCTACGCAAGATTTGACGGTATGCTAGCCCCCGGAGGCCGCCGGCCACAGTCGTAGACGTGCGAAGAGCAATCCGCGTAGAGGGAAGTGTTCAGATACTTCTCCATCACAAAAAATTATGAAAAATTACCATCAGTCCTATAGCACATGTGCCCACGTTGTGTAAAAAACTCATGATTTTATCGCGCTCCAAGTATTTAATAATATTCACGCTGCATCGTTACCGCAGAACGTCTACTATCGTTTCATTGCCGTCCGTGAGGGGGGCCACAACCCGGAGACGCGTGCCGCCTCTTCGGACATGCCACAACACCACCCCGCATGTATGAGGGCCCGGTACGACGCTCCGGTGGCATTGCTACCCCCTAGGGCCCCCGTCCCGGCTAACCTTGTAGCGTTTGACCACGGGATCTAGCCCTTTGACTTTGCACGAACGGGCTTTGACCAGTGGACCTCTCCACCCGGTTGTGTTAGGTCGGCCCAGAGGAACACTTTGGAGCAACATCCGGGCCAAACCCACAGCTACATCCACTCCGTGTAGACCCGACGTGTCCGTTTCCCCCCTCCAGGTGCCGGCGGCGGCGGCGGCCGTGAGGGGGGGGCACACCCCGGAGACGCGTGCTGGGCGTTTGCAACCGCCTCAACACTTCCAGATTTGTGAGAGGCCGCCTACGCAAGATTTGACGGTATGCTAGCCCCCGGAGGCCGCGGGCCACAGTCGTAGACGTGCGAAGAGCAATCCGCGTAGAGGGAAGTGTTCAGATACTTCTCCATCACAAAAAATTATGAAAAATTACCATCAGTCCTATAGCACATGTGCCCACGTTGTGTAAAAGACTCATGATTTTATCGCGCTCCAAGTATTTAATAATATTCACGCTGCATCGTTACCGCAGAACGTCTACTACCGTTTCATTGCCGTCCTTGAGGGGGGCCACAACCCGGAGACGCGTGCCGCCTCTTCGGACATGCCACAACACCACCCCGCATGTATGAGGGCCCGGTACGACGCTCCGGTGGCATTGCTACCCCCAGGGCCCCCGTCCCGGCTAACCCTGTAGCGTTTGACCACGGGATCTAGCCCTTTGACTTTGCACGGACGGGCTTTGACCAGTGGACCTCTCCACCCGGTTGTGTTAGGTCGGCCCAGAGGAAC
>NW_025278892.1:0-1242 GCF_018294505.1 Triticum aestivum
GGGTGTGCCCCCCGTCACGGACGGCGCCGCCGCCGGCATCTGGAGGGGGGAAACGGACGCGTCGGGTCTACACGGAGGGGATGTTGCTGTGGGTCTGGCCCGGTTGTTGCTCGAAAGTGTTCCTATGGGCTGACCTAACACAACCGGGTGGAGAGGTCCACTGCTCAAAGCCCTTCCGTGCAAAGTCAAAGGGCTAGATCCCGTGGTCAAACGCTACAGGGTTAGGCGGGACGGGGGCCCTGGGGGAGGGGTAGCAATGCCACCGGAGCGTCGCACCGGGACCTCATACATGCAGGGTGGTGTGGTGGCATGTCCGAAGAGGCGGCTCACGTCTCCGGGTTGTGCCCCCCCCCCTCACGGACGGCGATGACACGGTAGTAGACGTTCTGCGGTAACGATGCGGCGTGAATATTATTAAATAATCGGAGCGCGATAAAATCATGAGTTTTTTACACGACGTGGGTAGATGTGCTGTAGGACTGATGGTAATTTTTCATAATTGTTCGTGATGGAGAAGTATCTGAACAATTCCCTCTACGCGGATTGCTCTTCGCGTGTCTACAACTGTGGCCGGCAGCCTCCGGGGGCTAGCATGCCGCCAAATCTTGCGCAGGCGGCCTCTGACAAGTCTGGAAGTGTTGTGGCGGGTGCAAACGCCGGCACGCGTCTCCGGGATGTGCCCCCCCCTCACGGACGGCGCCGCCGCCGGCACCTGGAGGGGGAAACGGACTCGTCGGGTCTACACGGTGGGGATCTTGCTGTGGGTCTGGCCCGGGTGTTGCTCCAAAGTGTTCCTATGGGCTGACCTAACACAACCGGGTGGATAGGTCCACTGCTCAAAGCCCGTCCGTGCAAAGTCAAAGGGCTAGATCCCGTGGTCAAACGCTACAGTGTTAGGCGGGACGGGGGCCCTGGGGGGGATAGCCATGCCACTCGAGCGTCGCACCGGGCCCTCATACATGCGGGGTGGTGTGGTGGCATGTCCGAAGAGGCGGCACGCATCTCCGAGGTGTGCCCCCCCTCACGGACGGCGATGACACGGTAGTTGACGTTCTGCGGTAACGATGCGGCGTGAATATTATTAAATACTCGGAGCGCGATAAAATCATGAGTTTTTTACACGACGTGGGCACATATGCTGTAGGACTGATGGGAATTTTTCATAATTGTTCGTGATGGAGAATTAACTGAACAATTCCGTCTACGCGGATTGCTCTTCGCGTGTCTACGACTGTGGCCGGC
>NW_025278893.1:0-1242 GCF_018294505.1 Triticum aestivum
CTGAGAAATGAAAAGAGAGTAGGAGGTCAAGTAGAATACGCGAAAAGCTGAGTGATGACCGTTTCAATAACACCGAAGAGCTTCGCATGCCATTCACAAAAAGAGAGCGTTGCGTGCATTTTGCATGAAGATGGAGATGGGTATTTCTATTCTCTCTTCTCTGTAACAAAAATCTGAATTTCTAGGACATTTTTACTTCAGTCGTCAGCCCTCATTCCTCGTCAGTCCGCTCAAGCTGTCGCTACAGTCTGTCACTTGAGCCTCCAGCTTCATTCATCCTTCATCCCAGCAGTACACTTGGCTAGATCTAGTCTCCATGCTCCATGACTCCTCCTGAACCGCGCCATTCCCCTTGGCGAACCTCTTGTCGATGCTGCTCTCTTTCGGGTGACACGCCGCCTCGCCTCTTGCCCCGCGTTCCTCCTTAACCACCACCGCTGCAAGCCGGAGCTCCCACTCATTAGCTCCTTTCAAATTGCCGATGTAGATGCCGACTACCCCCACCTCGGGGCCGTTCACCTCTGAGGCGAAGAGTTCCGACCAGTTTTCGGTTCCCGAAAGTCTTCCGCATCAGATCTGGACCCAACTATTGGTATCTCAAACGCTTCCAACGTAGATTCGCAGTTGATGCCTCCTGCGCAGGACCCCTTGTCGTCGGTTGCTACATCTGCAACCAAACCACACAGCAGTTGGTGCCCATCACCGCCAACCTTGCACTTTGCATTGCCAAAGTGATTGGCCTCTTCCGGCACCAACCTTCTTGGGAGTACCACCTCCTCTATTGGGCACATTTTGGTGGACGGGGTTAGTGTGTCCTCACTGTGGGTTCCAACGAGGTGGGACATATCACGTCACGTGTTCATCAACACCGGTGGATGGGGTAGTATATCTTTCAAGTGAGACAGGACACGTGACACTTGACATGACACTAGTAGAAAAGAGGGCTTTGGTCCATCCCGGGTTAGCCCATTAGTCCTGGTTCAGTCTAGAACCGGGACTAATGGGGGCATTAGTCCCGGTTCGTGCGCCCAGGGGCCACGTGGGCCATTTATCCCGGTTCGTCTGGACCTTTTAGTCCCGGTTGGTGCCACGAACCGGGACTAAAGGGTGCGATGCCCATTAGTCCCGGTTCGTGGCACCAACCGGGACTAAAGGGTTAGACCTTTAGTCCCGGTTCATTCCACCAACCGGTACTAATGGGGTTTGAGGCATTAGTACCGGTTCATGGCACGAACCGATACT
>NW_025278894.1:0-1242 GCF_018294505.1 Triticum aestivum
TATCTTATCAAGGTATGTGCTTTGTGAAAGACCTATGAGGCGTCTCGATCTATCTCTATAGATTTTGATGCCTAATATATAAGCAGCTTCTCCAAGGTCCTTCATTGAAAAACTTTTATTCAAGTAGGCCTTGATGCTGTCCAAGAGTTCTATATCATTTCCCATCAAAAGTATGTCATCTACATATAATATGAGAAATGCTACAGAGCTCCCACTCACTTTCTTGTAAACGCAGGCTTCTCCATAAGTCTGTGTAAACCCAAACGCTTTGATCATCTCATCAAAGCGAATGTTCCAACTCCGAGATGCTTGCACCAGCCCATAAATCGAGCGTTGGAGCTTGCACACTTTGTCAGCATTCTTAGGATCGACAAAACCTTCCGGCTGCATCATATACAATTCTTCCTTAAGGAAACCATTAAGGAATGCTGTTTTGACGTCCATTTGCCATATTTCGTAATCATAGAATGCGGCAATTGCTAACATGATTCAGACGGACTTCAGCTTCGCTACCGGTGAGAAAGTCTCATCGTAGTCAACCCCTTGAACTTCTCGATAACCCTTAGTGACAAGCCGAGCTTTATAGATGGTCACATTACCATCCGCGTCTGTCTTCTTCTTAAAGATCCATTTATTTTCTATGGCTCGCCGCTCAACGGGCAAGTCAGTCAAAGTCCATACTTTGTTTTCATACATGGATCCTATCTCGGATTTCATGGCTTCTAGCCATTTGTCTGAATCCGGTCCCGCCATCGCTTCTTCATAGTTCGAAGGTTCACCGTTGTCTAACAACATGATTTCCAAGACAGGGTTGCCGTACCACTCTGGTGCGGAACGTGTCCTTGTGGACCTTCGAATTTCAGTAGGAGCTTGATCAGAAGTATCTTGATCATTATCATTAACTTCCTCTCTAGTCGGTGCTGGCACCTCAGGAACATTTTCTTGAGTTGCGCCATTTTCCGGTTCAAGAGGCAATACTTCATCAAGCTCTACTTTCCTCCCACTTACTTCTTTCGAGAGAAACTCTTTCTCCAGAAAGGACCCATTCTTGGCAACAAAGATCTTGCCTTCGGATCTGAGGTAGAAGGTGTACCCAATAGTTTCTTTTGGGTATCCTATGAAGACGCATTTTTCCGATTTGGGTTCGAGCTTTTCAGGTTGAAGTTTCTTGACATAAGCATCGCATCCCCAAACTTTTAGAAACGACAGCTTAGGTTTCTTCCCAAACCATAATTCATACGG
>NW_025278895.1:0-1242 GCF_018294505.1 Triticum aestivum
AGTTTTGCCACTAGGAATTTTAACTGCTCAAAACTGACACTGTTCCATTAGGCGCATGCTAAAAAATGCCATTGGACACCATTATTGGAAGCTCAAAGCCCATTTACCATATTATAATGACCAAAATACGCATGAATCAACATGTGAGCTCTTCCTCTCTCTCTACAATAAACTATGAGATCCCCAACAACGTCCTTAATTTTCTCTAAAATTACTCGCTTGCTTACTACTCGCAGGTAGGGTCCACACTTATTATCGTGAGACAAAGAGAGCTGACATGTGAGTTCAGGTTTAGATTGGTCATATAACATGGTCAACGCGTTTGACCATATACTAACCGTGTCTAATGACATTTTTGAGCAAATGTGTAATGAAATGGTGACATTTTGAGGGTATCTAATGGCATTTTTGAGGTAGTATCTTCACGGGACGATGACATTTTTTAGCAGTTCTAAATTCTAATGGCGAAAATTAGTGGGACACGACTACTAGGGATAAATGATAAAAACCCTTTCATAGAAGGTTCATGAACTTGAAAAAAAATCTCGTTCGAAAAAACTATTAAATATTTTTAAAATTTGTTCACAAATCTTTGAACTACATGCTACATTAAAACGCATCCAAAAGGAGCTCCCGTCGGGCGCGACTACGTCCTGCCTACTACGAAGTATTAGCATCATATCTCGCCTAAAGGCAATAGATACGTGGGCTGACCCAGTAGCGCTGACGTCACGCCCGGCTTTTTATTTTATTTTTGTTTTTATTTTTTGTTTCATCTTTTCTCTTCTATTTTTGATTTTAAGTTCCAGTTTCCATTTTATTTTTTTGAAGTGTCCGTCACACATAAAAAAATTAATCATGTATTTAAGAAAATATTAAGCATGTATAAAAATTGTTCCAGATGTACATGAAAAATATATAAATGTGTATGTAAAATAGCCATCAAAACAAGTATTTGAAAAAATATTAATTGTTTCTTCAAGAAATGTTAACATAGTATTAATAAATAGTTAGTGCAGTTTAATCAAAATGTTGATGGCTTTCAAAAAAATGTTCTTGCCAATATAAAAAATGTTCCAGTGTTTCATAAAAATGAATGAATTTTTTTAAAAAATGTATACAAGCTTAACAAATGTCTTCATAATGCAAAACACTTTTTTCCCATAAAAATTGAAATATTTTAAAGAAATAATCAGATGTTTCCAAAAATGTCTGTGAAATGAAAAAAAATAATACATTGCT
>NW_025278896.1:0-1242 GCF_018294505.1 Triticum aestivum
CGGTCATTCCAACAAACGCCTTCTGTGCATACCCAACACGCCGGACTCGAGCTCGCCGGTGACGACCCCAGGCCACCCCGTCCTTGCTCCTCCGTCATGGCCGTCGGTGGCGCCGGCGTTCTGCTCTGCGTGGAGGCCGAAGCCGCACGACGTCGAAGCTCCCGCAGGGAACGCCAGACGCTCGCTCGCACACCACGCCCGCCTGGACGCCGATGCCAATCGTCGTCGGGCACAGGCTCTCCTTCGGGACCAGCCCGGCCGCCCCACGCGCCGCCTGGCCTCCCGCCCTAGCCGCCGCTCTCGTGTCCAGGGCCGCCCGTGGTCGTGGCCGGCGCGCCCGGTGCTGGGGCCGCCCGTGGTCGGGGCGCCCGTGGCCTCCGTGCTCGGGGACGGGGCCGCAGGCTTCGCCGCCCGCGCCTGCCCACAGCGTAGCCGGAGGAGACGACGAGGAGTTTGAGGGCGTCCGCCGCCTCCCCGCACGGAGGAGAGACGGAGAAGCACGCGCCCTGCTGCCCGCCCCGCTGCCCGCCCTGCTGCGTCCATCGGTCGCAAGGCACAGCGACGGGGGCTTGGCCGCCAGTGCGCGCTCCGGGTACTGCGGCGCCTGGGCCACGAAAGACGGCGCGAACATGCTGCCGAGGAGGCTCTGCGACGTGGCCGAGTTGCTGCTGGTGCTGGCACTGGCATTGCCTCCGTTGACCGAGGTTGGAGAAGGCATCAGCGGCGCTGGCGGCGTGTACTGGACGACGGGCTCAGGCGCAGCAGCACCGATCTCTCGCTCAGGACGACGTGCACAAGATGGCGCGACTCCTGCTCCTATAGGCCGCGGTCGTGTGCGGCGCCATCGTCGCCAGAGGAGACGACAAGGAGGTCGAGGTCGTCCGCCGCCTCCCCGCACCGTCCGCCGTGGCCCCGTGCCCCTGGCCTGCACCGCGCGTCCATTCTCCCAGCCCCCGACCGAAGACGACCAAGCGCTAGCCGCTGCTACTCCGTGTGGTGGTGACCGGGCGGCGAGGGGATTTGGTGGGGAGAGAACGAAAAGAGTGGGCATGCAAGTAGGTGGGACCCAGAGAAAAAGGGAGGAGAGAGAGAGTGGGAGGCTGACTGTGGGCCAAGTGCATGAAAAATCATCTCTCTCCGCCCCCGAGTGCTCCCTAACGGGCTGGGTTTGGGGTGGGAGGGCCGGCGCTAGTTTACGCCAAATCCGGCGAAAATCGAGGGTCTGGGGGCGTGGCTGGGTGG
>NW_025278897.1:0-1242 GCF_018294505.1 Triticum aestivum
TTTTTTTATAGAATATTTGATGATTTATGGAACAAAGAACACACCAGGGGGGCAACCACCTTGCCACGAGGGTGGAGGGCGCGCCCACCCCCCTAGGGCGCGCCCCCTGCCTCGTGGGCCCACGGTGGCCCTCCTCCACTTATTCTTTCAGCCACACACTTCATCTTCCTCCCCCAAACACGAAAACCAACTCAAACTGAGTCCAAGCTCGTTTTGCTGCCATTTTCGATCTCCTTGCTCAAAGCACCTCTCACAAAACTGCTTGGGGAGATTGTTCCTTGGTATGTGACTCCTCCATTGGTCCAATTAGTTTTTGTTCTAGTGCTTTATTCATTGCAAATTTTTGCTGCTTAGGTGACCCTGTTCTTGAGCTTGCATGTCAAATTTATATGGCCAAAAGTAGTTTTGATGCATGATATAGGCCCTAGGCACTTGTAGGAGTAGTTGCTATCAATATTATTGAGTTTGGTTTACTTTTATTTTGAAGTTACTAAAAATTTCAGAATTTTTTAGAAAATGATGAGGAGATTATTGAGGGGCTCATCGAGCCAAAGCTCGAAGGAAAAGGCACCGAAGCCTAAGTATAAGTTGCCGCTCACCACGGAGGTTCGGGTGTGTGAATGGACTTCTGAGGATTTCTTCAGAGCAGTCGGGATTTATGAAGATTTTCATGAGTTGGCTCATAATGCAGGCCTCACCGCTTTCCTCCATGACCAATGTGATCAGTATCTCTTGCTCACAAATACCTTTGTGCAAAACTTTCATTTTCATTCTAGGAACTCACCACCTACGGTGGAGTTTCATTTATATGATGAGCATAAGGAGATGTCACTTTATGATTTTTGTCGGGTTTGTTTAGTCCCTTTTGGGGGCAAGACAGAAGAACCACATCATGATGATGTGGAGGGATTTATTAATACTATCACTGTAGGGGAAACTAGGAAGGTTTCCGATGCACGAATCACTACCATACATTTTCCTGTCTTACGTTACTTTGCATTATTTGCTAGTCGTTGCTTAATTGGTCGCGAAAACTGTGGAAACCTTAGTATCCCTGATATTATTATTTTGCTCCAAGGTTTATATAGTGATAACACTTTTAGTATGGGTGGCATTATTGCTAGACGGTTAAGTATGAACCGTACTAAGGGTCCCATCTTTGGAGGCATCTATGCTACACGCCTAGCTGCACATTTTAACATTCCTATTAGGCATGCTGAGAAGGAGGAGAAAGTGCTGCCT
>NW_025278898.1:0-1242 GCF_018294505.1 Triticum aestivum
TCCTCCCCCCTTGCTGGATCAAGAAGGAGGAGACGTCCCCGCTCCGTACGTGTGTTGAACGCGGAGGTGCTGTCCGTTCGGCGCTAGGATCATCGGTGATTTGGATCACGACGAGTACGACTCCATCAACCCCGTTCTCTTGAACGCTTCCGCGCGCGATCTACAAGGGTATGTAGATGCACTCCCCTCTCTCTCGTTGCTAGATGACTCCATAGATTGATCTTGGTGATACGTAGAAAGTTTTAAATTTCTGCTACGTTCCCCAACAGTGGCATCATGAGCCAGGTTCATGCGTAGATTCTATGCACGAGTAGAACACAAAGTAGTTGTGGGCGATGATTTGTTCAATTTGCTTACTGTTACTAGTCTTATCTTGATTCGGCGGCATTGTGGGATGAAGCGGCCCGGACCGACCTTACACGTACTCTTACGTGAGACAGGTTCCACCGACTGACATGCACTTGATGCATAAGGTGGCTAGCGGGTGTCTGTCTCTCCCACTTTAGTCGGATCGGATTCGATGAAAAGGGTCCTTATGAAGGGTAAATAGCAATTGGCATATCACCGTTGTGGCTTTTGCGTAGGTAAGAAACGTTCTTGCTAGAAACCCATAGCAGCCACGTAAAACATGCAACAACAATTAGAGGACGTCTAACTTGTTTTTGCAGTGTATGCTATGTGATGTGATATGGCCAAAAGGATGTGATATGGCCAAAAGGATGTGATGAATGATATATGTGATGTATGAGATTGATCATGTTCTTGTAATAGGAATCACGACTTGCATGTTGATGAGTATGACAACCGGCAGGAGCCATAGGAGTTGTCTTAATTTATTGTATGACCTGCGTGTCAATGAAAAACGCCATGTAATTACTTTACTTTATTGCTAACCGATAGCCATAGTAGTAGAAGTAATAATTGGCGAGACAACTTCATGAAGACACGATGATGGAGATCATGGTGTCATGTCGGTGACGAAGGTGATCATGCCGCACCTCGAAGATGGAGATCAAAAGGCGCAAGATGATATTGGCCATATCATGTCACTTTATGATTTGCATGTGATGTTTGTCATGTTTACATCTTATTTGCTTAGAACGACGGTAGCATAAATAAGATGATCCCTCACTAAAATTTCAAGAGATCTGTTCCCCCTAACTGTGCACCGTTGCGAAGGTTCGTTGTTTCGAAGCACCACGTGATGATCGGGTGTGATAGATTCTAACGTTCGCATACAAC
>NW_025278899.1:0-1242 GCF_018294505.1 Triticum aestivum
CCAATACCTTGTTCAGTCTCGTTACCGGCAAGTCACTTTACTCGTACTGTAATGCATGATCCCGTGGCCAACACCTTGGTCACCTTGAGCTCATGGTGATGATGCATTACCGAGTGGGCCCAGAGATACCTCTCCGTGATACGGAGTGACAAATCCCAGTCTCGATCCGTGTCAACCCAACAGATACTTTCGGAGATACCTGTAATGCACCTTTATAGTCACCCAGTTACGTTGTGACGTTTGATACACCCAAGGCACTCCTACGGTGTCCGGGAGTTACACGATCTCATGGTCTAAGGAACAGATACTTGACATTTGCAAAGCTCTAGCAAACGAACTAAACGACCTTTGTGCTATGCTTAGGATTGGGTCTTGTCCATCACATCATTCTCCTAATGATGTGATCCCGTTATCAACGACATCCAATGTCCATAGCCAGGAAACCATGACTATCTGTTGATCACAACGAGCTAGTCAACTAGAGGCTCACTAGAGACATAGTGTGGTCTATGTATTCACACGTGTATTACGATTTCCGGATAATACAGTTATAGCATGAATAAAAGACAATTATCATGAACAAATAAATATAATAATACTTTTATTATTGCCTCTAGGGCATATTTCCAACACTTATCACACCCGATCATCACGTGGTGTCTCGGCACGACGAACTTTGGCAACGGTGCATACTCAGGGAGAACACTACTTGATAATTTTAGTGAGAGATCATCTTAAAATGCTACCGTCAATCAAAGCAAGATAAGATGCATAAAGGATAAACATCACATGCAATCAATATAAGTGATATGATATGGCCATCATCATCTTGTGCTTGTGATCTCCATCTTCGAAGCACCGTCATGATCACCATCGTCACCGGCGCGACACATTGATCTCCATCGTAGCATCGTTGTCGTTACGTCATCTATTGCTTCTACGACTATCGCTACCGCTTAGTGATAAAGTAAAGCAATTACAGGGCGTTTGCATTTCATACAATAAAGCGACAACCATATGGCTCCTACCAGTTGCCGATAACTTCGGTTACAAAACATGATCATCTCATACAATAAAATATAGCATCACGTCTTGACCATATCACATCACAACATGCCCTGCAAAAACAAGTTAGACGTCCTCTACTTTGTTGTTGCAAATTTTACGTGGCTGCTACGGGCTTAGCAAGAACCGTTCTTACCTACGCATCAAAAACCACAACGATAGTTCGTCAAATTAGTG
>NW_025278900.1:0-1242 GCF_018294505.1 Triticum aestivum
GATGCTTGCAATCCTCAGGATTTATCCTTCTGGCTCAGACATCATTTTAAACATGAGCTGGTTCTCGACCAATCTGATTGCCATCGATTGTACCCCTAAGCATACGCAACTTATCCATCCTTACTCAGAGTGTTTGCTTCTGATCCCTTGGTCGGAAATCATAATTCTTTTGCAATTGAGCTTTGAATTAGTCAGTTGTTTCTATAGTCTGATCTCCTTGCATTGTTTCTTCCTTTGGTTGAGTACTGATGCTCACATCAGATCCTTTGAGGACCACCGGATCCTTTGTTGGATTTTATCCGATAGCGTCCTTCATATTCAATCCCTTTGGAAGTTCTTTCTCCATTGGTAAATCCTATCCTCTGATTGACCAACCATGCTCTGCTTTCGAGCTTGTGGTATTTACTATTGAAGCTTGTGGTATATGTTTCCACGATACCCTGATGGGTTGAACCTATGCCTTCCTTAATATGTGTGAACTCGAAAGTTTTCACGAGTCATACTCTTCTGGTGTTGCTAGATAAAATCTCAACACTACAACTTCTTCAAAAGTGAGAGGTGAATGGAAGGTTATACATTGAAGAAGTGGGAGTCGACCTTGAACGTTGTGTTCATGCCCATGGACACGATGTAGATCCTACCATAGAAGCTTCTTGTAATAATAACTATTTTGTTGATATAAGATCATCTGGTATCTGTGAACAGATCCTATGCAATCGTGGTTTCGACCATATTTTCTCTTTGATCCCATTTCTCGGACAAGTTTAAGCACTTGTCTTTTGTAAGTCAATACACCAGTCCAACCTCTACCTTGATCTACAGTCGAGTATTACCCTCTGGTATCTCGAGTATATCTAAGAACTGTGTTGCATCTTATGAGTCTCCATCAGCTATTATTTCTCACCGATTCCAATTTTTCATGGGTTCTGCGTTGTTAGTCGCTCAAGAACACCGGTAAGTGAACCGATTCCGCACTCTGGTTCGATAACTCTAAGTAATCTTCGTTGCTTATGAGTTTAATAATCCTTCAAGTCATTCCAAGCCTAATCGGCTATATCATTATCGTGCTAAATTTTAACTGTGCTACCTGGTCCTTAATCTCGGAGCACAACTTTCGATGATGAGCTAAGCTTACGTCGATCTTCCTCGTCATATCAGTTCACCTTGAACAACAAGCTTGATTTCAAGTTTGTGTCCTACCCATGGTTCCAATAACCTTCCGCTTCATCATTCCTTTGATTT
>NW_025278901.1:0-1242 GCF_018294505.1 Triticum aestivum
ATCTTCGACAATGTCCGGCCCCGACCTACGAGGCCGGTGGATGCCCTCCTCCGTCATGGAAGAGGACGTGCTAAAGCTAAGAGACACCAGGTACTTAACCTACGAGATTTCGCATAGGCTGCCTGCCCGAGGGCAAGTTATTCCTACTCCCGAGCTTGGCGAGAGCGTCGTGTTCGTGTCTCACCTCCATCGGGGTTTAGGCTTCCCGACGGATCCCTTCGTGAGGGGGCTCATGTTTTACTATGGGCTGGAATTCCATGACTTGGCTCCGGAGTCCATCCTCCACATCTCAGCATTCATTGTCGTCTGCGAAGCCTTCCTCCGCACTACCCCTCACTTCGGCTTGTTGCTCAAATCCTTTAACGTGGAGCCGAAGATGATTGAGGGGCGTCAGGCAGAGTGCGGCGGGGCGGTTATAAGTAACAGGGCCGATGCTCCATGGCCCGAGGGCTCTTTTCAGGAGGAGCTTGGCTTGTGGCAACAGGATTGGTTCTATATCACCGCTCCCAGGGGCAGCAGGCAGAGGATGCCGCCCGTATTCCGCTCGGGCCCTCCACAGCGGCTGACGTCATGGGTCAACAAGGGGCGTGACTGGGGGCCGTCCAAGGATGTTCCCCTGTTGCAGGACCGGATTCGAGGCCTCCAAGAAAGGGAGATCAATCTGGCCGTAGTGGTACAGGTTATGTTGATCCGGCGCCTACTGCCCTGCAAACTTCGCCCCCTCTGCCTGTGGAAATTTAATCCGGAGGGGCCACAAGCTCTTCAACACTTCATGGGTTTTACACCCGCAGAGATGCGTCCAAAATTGACCGAGGATGCTCGCCTAAGCTGCAATCGCCCGGATACTCAAGTAAGTAGCCCTATGTCCGAACACATCATCCATTCATTTACTGTGGGTTTGCCTTTTAACCAGCTATCCCTTGGACAGGAGTGGATAGCGCAAGCAAAACTGATACGGTGTCCGGCCCCCCTCCCTGAGACCACGCAGGATCCCGTGTTAATCAAAATGTTAGAGGTTGCACCTTCGGAGGAGGGCGAAGAAGGGCACAGGGGAACTACCACCTCATCCACGGAGGCTTTCAGTAAGGGAGGAATCGAGAGTCCCTCCTTCCAGGGGGAGAAGAGGACCGCTTCCGAAGACCCGGAGGCCAAGGCCTCAAAGCGGGGAAAGAAATATGTACCGGAAGGTCCTGTGCTGGGAAGAGCCCCGGCCGTACTGTCTCCTCAGAGGAATCAGCCCTC
>NW_025278902.1:0-1242 GCF_018294505.1 Triticum aestivum
CTGTTTAATTTAATTAAATAATAATTAATTAGTTAAACCCTAATTAATCTAAATAGTGAATGACAGGTGGGTCCCACTGGACCCACATGTCAGTTTGACTTAGTCAACCCCTGTTGACTGCTGATGTCAGCATGACATCATGCTGATGTCATTAATCCAAATTTCGAATTAAATTAAATAATTAATTAAATTCCAGAAATTAATAAAACCTTTAGAAAATCATATCTTTTAATCCGTAACTCGGATTAAAATGTTTTCTATATGAAAGTTGCTCAGAACGACGAGACGAATCCGAATACGCGGTCCGTTCGTCCACCACACCTCCCTAACCTATCGAACTAGCAACTTTCCCCCTCCGGTCCGTCTGTCCGAAAACGCGAAACATCGGGAATACCTCCCGGATGTCCCCCCCCTTCACCAGTACCACCTACTGTCACGTTAGGGCACCCCTAGCACCGCTCATTGTCTTGTCACCCATCGTCTTGCTTATGTTTGCATTGTATTTACTGTTTCTTCCCCCTCTTCTCTCCGGTAGACTACGAGACCGACACTGCTGCTGCCCAGTTCGACTACGGAGTCGACGACCCCTCCTACTTGCCAGAGCAACCAGGCAAGCCCCCCCTTTGATCACCAGATATCGCCTACTCTAATCTCTACTGCTTGCATTAGAGTAGTGTAGTATGTTACTGCTTTTCGATATCCTATTCTGATGCATAGCCTATCCTTGCTACTACTGTTGATACCTTTACCTGCAATCCTACATGCTTAGTCTAGGATGCTAGATTTCCATCAGTGGCCCTACATTCTTGTCTGTCTGCTGTGCTATACTATCGGGCCGTGATCACCTGGGCGGTGATTACGGGCATATACTTATATACTATATACATGACACATGTGATGACTAAAGTCGGGTCGGCTCGTAGGAGTACCCGCAAGTGGATCTTTGTGGCGGAGCGACAGGGCAGGTTGAGACCGCCTAGGTAAGAGGTGGGCCTGGCCCTGGTCGGCGTTCGCGGATACTTAACACGCTTAACGAGATCTTGGTATTTGATCTGAGTCTGGCCATTTGGTCTATACGCACTAACCATCTACGTGGGAGTAGTTATGGGTATCCCGACGTCGTGGTATCAGCCGAAGCTCTTTTGACGTCAGCGACTGAGTGGCGCGCGCCGTGTTGGACCGCTTTGACGTAACCGCCGTGATCGTGTGGGTTGCTAGGTCTGCTCGCGGCCGCGTTCGCAA
>NW_025278903.1:0-1242 GCF_018294505.1 Triticum aestivum
TGACCACGCGCACCAAACCACTCTACCGAGACTCGATCAACTTGACCACGATTCTTACGAACTACATAGTAGTTATCGTACATATTTTCTCATTAGATGCGGGATGGACTAGGGTGTAATCTAGGCCATACCTTATCGATCTAACTATCCATATCTTTGTTTCACAACAAATCGAGGGCACAATGCTAGCTCAATAGTAAAAAAAATGAACACTTCCAAAAAGATATCGGATAATGAAATAAGCAAGCAACAATTTAGGTATTTTAATTAGCAATCCACATTTTATAATGATATTAATCACGATAAACTAATAGTTATGTTTTTTGAGCAGGCAAATGAATTAAATATGAAAATAGGTAAGCAAAGGCTATTGAT
The DNA here is from genome assembly GCF_018294505.1 of Triticum aestivum. NCBI lineage: Eukaryota > Viridiplantae > Streptophyta > Magnoliopsida > Poales > Poaceae > Triticum > Triticum aestivum. The sequence continues at coordinate 376 of NW_025278903.1, forward strand.
ATAAAGAGCAAGCAATTATTAGCGGTCTGATATGATGTGCCTGATTTCTAATGGATTCCACTAGAATTAAAAATCTCATACTTGTCAAGGATCCAAATTTGTGTCGAAGAAAAAAAAATCCTACTAAAAAACAGAACTTTCCTTCGACAGGGCAGAGCTTGATGAAAATACACCAGTGTTCTTTTGGTCAATTTTTAGGAAGATAGTTCCAACAAAACCAAAAACCTATATGTATGTAGAAAAAATGTGGCAATTGCCATTTATTTTGATGGTATTTATTTCTACGTAAATCATTTTTTATTACAAAGTGGTCAAGTTGAATTAAAGATTCTTTATCTACCAGAATTACGAGCAATTTTAAGTTCAGAATTGCAACACACGCTGCACACATTTTTTATGCAACTTCAAGCTTGTGTTGTGTAATCTGGTCTACTTTATTAGATAGAGAAAGTTCTCTGTTTTATCTGATTAGACATATAAAAATGTATGAAATCATATACATAAATAATGAACATCTAGCTATATCTTGAATTTCAAGAGTACACATGATGGCATATAACCACCAACATTTCAACCTGTCAATTCCATATAGGATGCTCTAGAACTCACATACAAAAGAAATCCACGATTAAAAAATAAAACAAAAAATAATTAAAGTGACTTCCTGTTAAACCAAAAAAATTGAAACATGTGCTAATTCTATATATGGTTGCAATAATAGTGGTCGGAATTCAGGACCTAAGTAGTGGAGATAACATATAAACAAACAGTGAACAGAGCAACTAGCGATGGGATAGTATCTAGGTGTGCTTATTGCAGGCTTGCAGCAGTATCCCTTCCACCATCCAACCAGCGTCACAACAATCC
>NW_025278904.1:0-1242 GCF_018294505.1 Triticum aestivum
CACTATCAAAAATACATTTTGCATCAATACAAGGCCACCAACAGTAACCGAGGCAAAAATTAATGATGCTTTCTCGTACTACCAACTTTTTAATACTTACATGCACGTAGTCATAATGACACTCAGCTCCTTCCTTCCCATTCATTCGTTGTATGCTTATGGCGTATTAATGACCCCGGTTAGCGAGAAGAAAAGTTGACTTGCAAAGCAGTCATTAAATTTTATCTTGGTACCTGTAATATGAGTTTGTTGCCTTGTATAAGGGAATGGAGGGAGTAGCTAGTTAGACTAGCCACAATGGTGAGTAACATCATATCCCTAGACTATATTACTACCTTCATAGTGGGTAGTAACATAAGTGTGGTAACATGCAAAACTTCATTTATTAGGTTATAGACTCATATTGCATTGGGACATGTGATGTTACAGTAACTAGCTAAGTTACTGTAACTACCTCTATCCTCATCAACTCATTGCCACATAAGCAAATTTGCTGAGTTGGACTCGATGTTACTGCTGAAGTTACTCCCACTGTGACTAGTCTTACTAGTAGTATGAGTAACATCACACATATTAAGGTAAAATGTGTCTATAATCTAATAAAAAAAGTGTTGCATATTACCACACATATGTTACTCCCCACTATAAAGATAGTCTATGTTACTACCCATTGTGGCTAGTCTAATAAATCCAGACGGAGGGAGTAGTTAGCGTCGATGGTAGCGCGGACGTCGTTATTGCCCGGGACCCACCAGACTTACCAACCACGACGTAGTAAATGCGCTGCGCATATCCGACGCCCGTAGTACTTGCGCTACCACAGGTGTGACCTTTAATCAGATTTTAAGTTAGTGGCATGGGCCCGTGCGTGAGCATCACTATTTAATGAAATTTCAAAAATCCGTGCTTATACAGTATTCCGCGCCACGTCCAGTACCGGCATGGGACTTTAGAATTCCCGACGTGTTTTCCCATTTCGACGCCACTAATAACCAGCACAAAAGAATGAAACACTAATGTGATAGTGTTTTCTAGTTTTCTAGTGTGAAACCGAATTGGTTTCGAGTGAACACTCTTCCCTAGCACTTTAAATAGCATGGTACGATGTTTTACAGGAGCACACTCTCTCCTTAATCTTTTCTTGCCACACCGAAAAGCCCTCCGGCCACTTTAACCTAGAAGAAGTTCGCCGGAAGACCATGGCAGGTTCTATAGCCGTTCGTGTGGTGCCCGAGTTCATCC
>NW_025278905.1:0-1242 GCF_018294505.1 Triticum aestivum
TCATCAGTGTTCTCTAAACTCGACTTGAGGTTGGGTTACCACCAGATCCGTGTTCGTGAGGAAGATATCCCCAAGACCGCATTCGTGACTCGTTATGGTTCATACGAGTACACCGTCATGTCTTTCGGCTTAACCAATGCTCCAGCCACCTTCTCTCGCCTGATGAACTATATATTCATGGATTACCTCGACAAGTTCGTCGTGGTTTATCTGGATGATATTCTGGTATTTTCCAAGAACGAAGAGGAACATGCTGAACATCTTCGCCTCGTGCTGGAAAAGCTACGAGAGCATCAACTTTATGCCAAGTTCTCCAAATGTGAATTCTGGCTTCCCGAAGTAACCTATCTCGGGCATGTCATCTCTAAGGATGGTATTGCCGTCAACCCTGAACGAGTTCAGGCTATTCTCGATTGGACTCCTCCGAAGAACGTTAAGCAAGTCAGAAGTTTTCTCGGTCTCGCCAGCTACTGCCGTCGATTCGTCGAGAACTTCTCCAAGATTGCCAGGCCTCTGACTAACCTGTTGCATAAGGGCGTCAAGTTCCAATGGACAGATAAATGTCAGGAAAGTTTCCAAGCACTCAAGGACAAGTTAACTTCTGCCCCAGTACTAGCTCCTCCTGATACTAAGAAGGACTTCGTCATTTACTGCGACGCTTCCCGTCAAGGACTAGGCTGTGTCCTAATGCAAGAGCGCAAAGTGGTTGCTTATGCCTCTCGGCAATTGCGCCCTCATGAAGAGAACTACCCAGTTCACGACCTCGAGCTTGCTGCTGTTATCCATTCACTGAAACAGTGGCGACATTACCTTCTCGGTAATCGTTGCGAGATCTTCACTGACCACCAAAGTCTGAAGTATCTGTTTACTCAGCCAGACCTGAACCTCCGTCAGCAGAGATGGATGGAGACTGTTGCAGATTTTGATTTGGGTATTTCCTATACACCAGGCAAGGCTAATGTAATGGCTGATGCCTTGAGCCGCAAGTCTTACTGCAACCACCTCCAGGTTCACAAAGTTCAGCCCTCACTTGTTGAAGAATTCAGAAAGCTAAACCTCCATATTGTTCCTCCGGGTGCACTCGCTCCCCCTCCTCCGGAGTTCCGCAAGATGAATCTCCGTGTTGTTTCCCAGGGTTCTCTCTATACCCTGGCTGTTGAACCCGATCTCGTGGGCACCATAAAGACAATGCAGGGATTTGACTCTGAAGTCTACAAGATTAAGCAAGACCTCAAAGAAGGA
>NW_025278906.1:0-1242 GCF_018294505.1 Triticum aestivum
TTACAAAGGGATTTCATTTTTTAAAACTTATTTGAACTCCTGACTTTTTGTGTGTTCAAAATGCACCATTCAAAGCCACATCATAATTTTTCAATCCTTTCTGACTTCATTTGTTATTTTTCATGCATTTACTAATTATTTTGAGCTATAGGACCCTAAAATTGAAAAGCATTTCAAATGAACTCTGAAAACGTTGTAAGTTGTCATGGTATCATCATTTCATCCACATAGCATGTGCAAGAAAGTTGAGAGGGTTACGGCAAAAACTGGATGCACTTCGTGTACAAAACGGACAATCTCTTTCAAAGTATCAGGATTTCATCCGAAAACACGTCTGTTATAAAGGGATTTCATTTTTTAAACTTATTTGAACTCCTGACTTTTTGTGTATTCAAAATGCACCATTCAAAGCCACATCATAATTTTTCAATCCTTTCTGACTTCATTTGTTATTTTTCATGCATTTACTAATTATTTTGAGCTATAGGACCCTAAAATTGAAAAGCATTTCAAATGAACTCTGAAAAGGTTTTAAGTTGGCATGGTATCATCATTTCATCCACATAGCTTGTGCAAGAAAGTTGAGAGGGTCACTACAGGAAACAGCTACTTTGCCGTCTGCCATGGCGGACGGCAAAGGCTCGAAAGGCGGACGGCAAAGACCTTTGCCGTCAGCCGCGGACGGCAGAAGGCTCCGGCAAAGAAGGCTACGGTAAACAGCTGCTTTGCCGTCTGCTTCCTGGCGGCGGACGGCAAAGGTTCTTTGCCGTCCGCGGCGGACGGCAAAGAGGGCGGACGGCAATAATTGCGCTGTCAGTCCGTTAAGTGGCTAACGGCAGACCTTTGCCGTCCGCCGCAGACGGCAAAGAGCCTTTGGTCTTTGCCGTCCGCCTTATGATGTCATCTACACGTCACTAGATGCCAGGTTCTTTGCCGTCTGCCACTGTAGGCAAACTGCAGGTTCTTTGCCGTCCGCCACGGACGGCAAAGTCTTTGCCGTCTGCCACTGTAGGCAAACTGACCAAATGGGTCAGCTCCCAGGAAGCACAGTTGGCTGCCACGTGGCTTCTTTGCCGTCTGCGGCGGACGGCAAAGAGCTCTTTGCCGTCGGTGGCAGACGGCAAAGAGCCTGCATATTGTCTGTTTTTTCTGTTTTTTGTTAAATCCCACAATTTGCACAGAAAATATATATGACATATAGATATATTTCACAGGCATTCATCACATAAACAAGTTCATACA
>NW_025278907.1:0-1242 GCF_018294505.1 Triticum aestivum
AATGATGACACGGGGCAAGATGAAGAGATGATCGATAATGGCGGCAGGGAAGAGGCTGGACATGGCGGCGGAGAAGGGGCCGGACATGGCGGAGGAGAAGGGGCCGGACATGGTGGCGGAAAGAACGACATGGACTCCACGCAGCAGAGTTCGTTGGTGCTAAGTTCAAGCATTGCTTCGCAAGGACACGAGTACTGAGAGAGCTGCTTCTAGAGAGGAGGCTAAGATGGAGCAACTGGTGGTAGACTCGAACACTTCATTCTATGATGGTTGCAATCCTTAGGTGACCCGCTTGAGTTTCACGCTCCAACTCCTAAAGACGAAGGCTAAAAACAAATGGACCGACACTAGCCTTGATGAGCATCTCAAGTACCTAAAGGATGTTCTTCCCGCTGGTAAGCTATGTCCTACTAGTGTTGATGAGGCCAAGAAGATCGTGTGCCCTCTTGATATGCCACACGTTAGATACCATGCATACATCAATGATTGCATAATTTATCGGAAGGAGCACGCGGAAAAAACAAGCTATCCGGCGTGCAATGCTTCTCGATACAAGAAGGTCGGGAAGAAATGTCCCCAGAAAGTTGTATGGTACTTACCGATCACTACCCGTCTCCAGAGGTATTTTGTAGATCCCAAGGAAGCAAAGCTAATGTGCTGGCATGCGGAGAGGAAGAAGCCCGACGATGGAGATGATCCAAAGCTGAGACACGTGAAGGATGGAAGGCAGTGGAGAGCGTTGAATAGCTTCTATCGGTATTTTGAATGTGATGCAAGGAACATCGTTCTCGGCGCGTGTACCGATGGCATGAATCCGTTTGGCAACCAGAACACCAACCATAGCACATGGCCCGTGTTTGTATGGATGTAAAACCTCCCCCCTGGTTGTGCATGAAATCGAAGTACATTCACATGAGCATGCTTATTCAAGGGCCAAAACAACTAGGAAATAATATTAATTTGTATCTGGGGCTACTTCAAGAGGAGTTAGACACGTTATGGAAAACACCGGCCAAGACATGGGACGCCAGCAAAGGTGAGTATTTCAACATGGGAGCCGCGCTGATCACGACAGTGCAGGACTATCTCAGTTACGGATATGTGGCAGGCTAGGTGTGCCATGGATATTGCAGATGCATGCGGTGCCTGGATGATACGACGTCTCAGCATCTAACGTCAAGGAAAGATGGCGGGTCTGGGAAAATCGTGTACATGGGGCATCGAAGATGGCTTGAACAGGAC
>NW_025278908.1:0-1242 GCF_018294505.1 Triticum aestivum
ACGAGACAATGCATCAGCAATAACATTTTCTTTTCCCTTCTTGTGTTTAATGACATAAGGGAAAGTCTCAATGAATTCAACCCATTTAGCATGTCTACGATTCAGTTTAGCTTGACTTTTAATATGTTTCAAAGATTCATGATCAGAATGTATAACAAATTCTTTGGGCCATAAATAATGTTGCCATGTTTCTAAAGTCCGAACAAGAGCATATAATTCTTTATCATAAGTAGAATAATTCAGACTAGGCCCACTCAATTTTTCAGAAAAGTATGCAACAGGTTTGCCATCTTGTAATAACACACCTCCTAATCCAATTCCACTAGCATCACATTCAAGCTCAAAAGTCTTATTAAAATCAGGAAGTTGGAGTAAAGGAGCATGTGTCAACTTATCTTTCAATACCGTGAAGGCTTCTTCCTGTGCGGTACCCCAAACAAAAGGCACATCCTTCTTTGTAAGCTCGTTGAGAGGTGCAGCAATGGTGGTGAAATCTCTCACAAAACGCCTATAGAATCCAGCGAGGCCAAGAAAACTCCTCACTTGTGTGACCGTTTTGGGCTGCGGCCAACTCTCAATAGCTTCAATCTTGGCTTTGTCAACTTCAATTCCCTGTGGAGTAACAACATAGCCAAGAAAAGATACTCGGTCGGTGCAAAAGGTGCACTTCCCAAGGTTACCAAACAAACGTGCATCACGTAGAGCAATAAAAACAGCACGTAAATGTTCCAAATGTTCTTCCAAAGATCTGCTATAAATCAATATGTCATCAAAGTAAACTACCACAAATCGTCCAATGAAAGCACGTAAAACTTCGTTCATTAATCTCATGAAAGTACTAGGTGCATTAGTTAACCCAAAAGGCATGACTAGCCACTCATATAATCCAAACTTAGTTTTAAATGCTGTTTTCCATTCATCTCCCAATTTCATACGAATTTGATGGTAGCCACTACGCAAATCAACTTTGGAGAATATTGTAGAGCCACTCAATTCATCAAGCATATCATCTAGCCTAGGAATAGGATGACGATAACGAATAGTAATATTATTAATGCCTCTACAATCAACACACATACGTGATGTACCATCCTTTTTCGGCAGTAGAATAATAGGAACAGCACAAGGACTAAGGGATTCGCGTATATAACCTTTGTCGAGAAGCTCTTGTACTTGACGCATAATCTCCTTCGTCTCCTCTGGATTGGTACGGTATGGTGCACGGTTTGGCAGTGAAGCACC
>NW_025278909.1:0-1242 GCF_018294505.1 Triticum aestivum
CAGCTGCTGACTCGCCGGAGTGAAGGAAGGAGCTCCCTAGGAGGCTACCCCATCATCTATCGTTGATGAAGGGGGGAGGTAGGGGTGGCAGCACGGCGGTGGTGCAAGTTCGCCGGAGAAAAAACTGGTCATTGCCGGGGCTGGAGGGATGGCCAGGGGCAGCAGCATGTCGGTGGGAGGAGGATGAGGGGTGGGCGGGGCGGTGAGGCTGAGCAGGAGCGCCGCTGGCCGCGGGTGGTGGTGGTCGACGGTTCGGCCGGTGGTCCATCTGGCGGTTGGATGGAGAAGAAGAAAGTTGTCTGGAGGATAAAGAAGTAATCTGCACCGCCTGTTTTCCATCCCATGGCTGAAACGAAATCAAAAGAACATAACTGAAAATTTAGTCGACTTACCACTAGCCATTCCCTTCTACATTCTATGCAGGGCCGGCCCTGAGGGGGGGCAGAGGGGGCGGCCGCCCCGGGCCCCCAGGATGCAGGGGCCCCCACCCAGGGTACGTATACATTAGCCAGCTAGGCTAAGCCCACTACGCACTAGGACATGGGCTGAACATGGAGATGCAGGCTGTGTCTAGCCTAAGGCACACAGCGGCTCGTTCCTCGACTCCTCATCCGATGTGTAGCTCGTAGCTGTAGCTTTGACCGCATGCCTGTTTGGATGCCTAATTATTCCCTTCCGAGTTGGTCAGATCTAATCGCGAGTTCGCTTCTTCAAGAGGATCGCGATCCTAATCGCGAGTCGCCGTTTTATCGGCGACCTTCGCTCCCCAATCTCCACTGGAGATGTCATCCGTCGTCGCCAAGCGTAGACGTACATCCAATCCAGACCGCATCCTCCAACAGATCCCAGGTTTTAATTACTAGTATTCCCTATCAGCTAATTAAGTAATTTATCTTTGCATACATGATGCCTATATTGCGCACAGCAAAGTGTCCTGTGTATTGCTATGGATCCAAACTTGACTGATACTTGTTCAAAAACTTTTTAAAAAACCTGGTTTTGTTAGATATATTAGTAAAAATATGTTAGGTTTCACCCAGTGTATATATCATTTCTGTTACCATAAAAAAATGTTGTGCTAATCGCTAAGCTAATGAACTGCTGCAATGCAGGGAGATGATTTTGAAAGCGAGCTTGGTTCAGGGTCTTCCATTCATGTTCTATCAGGGCAACAGTTTTGGTAATGGCCACTTCACTTGTCACGTTGTACTCATTGATGTAACACTCTACAGTGCTTGCCAT
>NW_025278910.1:0-1242 GCF_018294505.1 Triticum aestivum
AATGTTGATGACAGACACGTAAGTGCACCTTGGAGTTCAACAACCATGGAAATCGCTCTGGGACCCCAAAGCGGCGAGTAATAGTGCACGAAACGGACCAGAATCGGCCAAAATTATGAGTGTTGATGACCGAAACGTAAACGCACAACGGGGTTCGTAAATTGTGGAAATCACTCCAGGACCCCCGAAACTAAGTAATAGTCCAAGAAATGGGCCAAAAATCGGCCCAAACTGCGATTGTTGATGACATACATGTAAGCGCACCTTGGGGTTCAACAACTATGGAAATCTCTTCGGGACCCCAAAACGGTGAGTAATAGTCCACGAAACGAGTCAGAATCGACAAAAACCATGAGTGTTGATGACCGATACGTAAACGCACCCCGGGGTTTGTTAATCAAGGAAAGCACTCCGGGACCCCAAAACAGTGAGTAATAGTCCATGAAACGGGCCAGAATTGGCCAAAACTGCGAGTGCCACAAAACGAGCCCGAATCGGCCGAAACTGCGAGTGTTGATGATCGACACGTGAACGCACCCCGGGGTTTGTTAATTGCGCAAGTCACACCGGGACCCCAAACAGTGAGTAATAGTCCACGAAACGGGCCAGAATCGGCCACAACTATGAGTGTTCATGACCGGCACGTAAACGCATTTTGGGGTTCAACAACTATGGAAATCGCTTCGGGACCCCTAAATGTTGAGTAATAGTCCTCGAATCGCGTCAGAATTGGCCCAAACTGTGAGTGTTGAGGACAGACACGCAAATGCACCCCGAGAATTGTCAATCATGGAAATCGCTCTGGGACGCCAAAATTGTGAATAATCGTGCACGAAATGGACCAGAGTCGACCAAATTTGTGTGTTGATGACTGACATGTAAACGCACCACGGAGTTCGTCAATCGTGGAAATCACTGCGGGACGGCCAAAACTAATTAATAGTGCAAGAAACGGGCCAAAATCGGCCCAAACTGCGATTGTTGATGATCGACACGTAAGCGCACCATGGGGTTCAACAACCATGGAAATCGCTTTGGGGCCCCAAAACGGTGAGTAATAGTCGACGAAACGGGCCAGAAGCGGCCCAAAATGCGAGTGTTGCTAACCGACACATAAACGCACCCCGGTGTTCGTCAATCATGGAAATCACACCGGGACGCCAAAACAGAGTAATAGTCCAAGAAACGGGCCAGAATTGGCAAAAGCTATGAATGTTGATGACAGACACGTAAGTGCACCTT
>NW_025278911.1:0-1242 GCF_018294505.1 Triticum aestivum
GAACAACATTCGGGTTACTGCATATACATATCCCTACAACCCTAGCGTAACCGAACCTTAAGTGTGTAGACCCTACGGGTTCGGGAGACAAGCAGACATGACCGAGACGCTCTCAGTCAATAACCATCAGCGGGATCTGGATACCCATGATGGCTCCCACATGCTCCTCGATGTTGTCATCGGATGAACCACTATGTCGAGGATTCGATCAAACCCTGTATGCAATTCCCTTTGTCAATCGGTACGTTACTTGCCCGAGACTCGATCGTCGGTATCCCAATACCTTGTTCAGTCTCGTTACCGGCAAGTCACTTTACTCGTACCGTAATGCATGATCCCGTGTCCAACACCTTGGTCACATTGAGCTCATTATGATGATGCATTACCGAGTGGGCCCAGAGATACCTCTCCGTCATACGGAGTGACAAATCCCAGTCTCGATCCGTGTCAACCCAACAGCTACTTTCGGAGATACCTGTAATGCACCTTTGTAGTCACCCAGTTACATTGTGACGTTTGGTACACCCAAGGCACTCTTACGGTATCCGGGAGTTACACGATCTCATGGTCGTAGGAAGAGATACTTGACACTTGCAAAGCTCTAGCAAAACGAACTACACGATCTTTTATGCTATGCTTAGGATTGGGTCTTGTCCATCACATCATTCTCCTAATGATGTGATCCCGTTATCAACGACATCCAATGTCCATAGTCAGGAAACCATGACTATCTGTTGATCACAACGAGCTGGTCAACTGGAGGCTTACCAGGGACATTATGTGGTCTAAGTATTCACACGTGTATTACGATTTCCGGATAATACAGTTATAGCATGAATAAAAGACAATTATCATGAACAATGAAATATAATAATACTTTTAGTATTGCCTCTAGGGCATATTTCCAACAGTCTCCCACTTGCACTAGAGTCACCAATCTAGTTACATTGTGATGAATCGAACACCCATAGAGTTCTGGTGTTGATCATGTTTTGCACGCGAGAGAGGTTTAGTCAGCGGATCTGCGACATTCAGATCCGTATGCACTTTGCAAATCTCTATGTCTCCATCTTGAACATTTTCACGGATGGAGTTGAAACGACGCTTGATGTGCCTGGTCTTCTTGTGAAACCTGGGCTCCTTTGCGAGGGCAATAGCTCCAGTGTTGTCACAGAAGAGTTTGATCGGCCCCGACGCATTGGGTATGACTCCTAGGTCGGTGATGAACTCCTTCACCCAAAT
>NW_025278912.1:0-1242 GCF_018294505.1 Triticum aestivum
CACATCGTTTGGGGCTGTGAGCGAAACTCCGGCCGGATCTCCTCATGGATGGAACCCGAATAGGCAATAAACCTGGACTAGAGACTTGAGTGTTTAGGTAGGCCGTGGCCGACACCCACGTTGGGCTTCCGCTTGAAGGTTGCCGAGTACATGTCGTGTAAACGGCGGTAAGTGGTGAGAGCGTGTGTGAAGAAGTACACCCCTGCAGGGTTAACATCATCTATTCGAATAGCCGTGTCCGCGGAAAAGGACTTCTGGGTTGCTTATATCAGTTCATAGACAATTGAAAGTGGATACTCTAAAATACGCAAGATAAGCGTGAGTGCTATGGATGGCGTTCTCGTAGGGAGACGGGAGCGGATCCATAGTGGTGTATTGATATGGTGAATATGTGGACTCGTGTGCGCCACCTCAAAGAGTTGCTTGCAGTCGTAGTTCAGGATAGCCACCGAGTCAAAGCTGGCTTGCTGCAGTTAAACCCCACCATCCCCTTGTTGAACATGATGCATATGTAGTTAGTTCTGATGTAAGTCTTGCTGGGTACATTTGTACTCACGTTTGCCTATTTTATGTTTTTTGCAGAGAGACTTCAGTCTCACTAGTAGTTCCACGTGGACTTCGACGTTTAGCTTGTTACCTCAGCTACGATCTTGTGCCCTCGGCAGGATCTGATAGATAGTCGGGCTTCTCAGCCTTTTTCATTTATAGATGTCTGTACCCAGACATGATAGCTTCCGCCTGTGCTTTGATTTGTATGCTCTGAATGTTGGGTCATGAGACCCCTGTTTGTAATATCTCGCTCCTCGGAGCCTATTGATTAAAATACTTGAGTTGTAGAGTCATGTTGTGATGCCATGTTGTATTTGCACATATCGAGCATATTGTGTGTATGTTATTGAAATGCTTGGTATGTGTGGGATCTGACAACCTAGTTGTTTATCCTTGGTAGCCTCTCTTACCGGGAAATGTCTCCTAGTGTTTCCACCGAGCCATGGTAGCTTGCTACTGCTCCGGAACACTTAGGCTGGCCGGCATGTGTCCTTCTTCGTTCCTGTGTCTGTCCCTTCGGGGAAATGTCACGCGATGAATACCGGAGTCCTGTTAGCCCGCTACAGCCCGGTTCACCGGAGTCCTGCTAGCCCAGTGCTACAGCCTGGATTCACTCGCTGATGACCGACACGTTCGATGCTGGGTCATGGATGCCTGTCCCTGTAAGTTTGTGCCACTTTGGGTTTACGACTA
>NW_025278913.1:0-1242 GCF_018294505.1 Triticum aestivum
CGAGGCTATTTTAGGTGCTGCGTCACCTTATTATTGGGCCAGGCCCATGTAATTTCGAAATACATAAGTATAGGCTATTTTTAGAGTCCGTATGTGTGGGGAAACAAGAGATAGGGTTGATTTCGGACCCCTCCACCAAGGGCCACGAAATTCTCCCCCTCTTCCTCCATATATACAGCCCTTAGGGCATCGTTTAGACTTTGGGTTTTGTTTAGATTAAAAGTTCGCCATAGCTGCAACTTCGTGTACTTCGTTTGTGTTCAACGACCAGACAAAGGCGTCACAGAACCCCACCTTGATCAATAAAGCTTTCATCTTATATTCGCAATATCCAGATTGCAATCTTAGTTTCTTGCTTGTTCTTCGTTTGCTCGCAGGAAACAGACCCTCGTGGTCAGGTTGATCGTGCTCCGGCGTGGTCAATAACCTCTCGGAGTTGGTTTAGCGATTGCTAAGGCGCGACGTCCTCGCACGTTCGTAGTCGGATCGTCAAAGTCGACTTCCACCAAAGCGAAATCCACCATCTCATCGAAAGATCGGGACCCTCTCCTCTATCAAGTGGTATCAGATTTCCAGGTTGCTCGGTGAGATTTTACAGTTTTTCGTAGTTTAGATCGAGTCTGTTCTTCATACCTATAGTCCACGAAAAAGCCAAAAAAAAAATTAGGGTTAGTTCATCCCATCCGAACCAATCTGAGCCTTGCATAATCTTTTCTGTATTTGCTTTGTTGAATTTGCGGTTGCATCGTCGTGTTCAGTTGCTGGTCTTAGCGTCTAGTCTTTTAGAGTTTCGAGTTCTGTTCACAAGTTGTCATGCCGTCGCCGCACCATCATCATCGCCCCTGCCATCTACCACCACCGCTCCGAATCCGTATCCATATACCACCACCAATCCGTGTCCATATACCACCACCGATCCATATCCATATACTACCACCGCTGCCATATACCACCACCATATATCCACCACCAATCCGAGTTCCTTGCTTATTAGGTTTGTTTTCGGGATCAATCTAGATTCCGATTCGTGTTTCCTTGCCGGAGTAGGTTTCGGAAAAAAAAAAAAGAGTCGGGTAGCCACGCTCCGTTTAGGCCCAAAATTTTTCGAAAACGCATTTTTCGAAAAAATTTCTGGCTATCCTATTTTTAGGTGTTTCTGAGTGTTTTGAGACAGGTGCCATTATAGGAAGTTTTTTTTGACCCGTTTCCAGTTTTTGGGTCCGGGCAGTCAAAAAAAAAAAA
>NW_025278914.1:0-1242 GCF_018294505.1 Triticum aestivum
CTTCCTCCCCCCGTCGATTCGAGTGGTGCACAGCGTTTCCGTTCGAGGGGCGAGGCATTCGGTGCTCTCGGCGATGCTGGTTGTGCTGCTTCATTGACGGGTTGGATCTATGGAGGAACGACAACCGACGGTGGTGGTGCGGTGAACGGCAGCAGCAGGGTGCAGGCAGGACCGATGATTCGCTGATGAGCGGAGGATCTATGTCCCAAAACTTCGGTAATCCCCGCCATAGCTCTGCTTCCCACATATGAATCTCGCTGTGCATTTCTGCCCCAGCTCTGCTTCCCATCTATGCATCTCGCTGTAGATAGCCTTGGATGCGCTCGAATTTGGTTTGGGTGTGCGAGGCGACTCGCGCCCGTTGCTAGGATAGCCTTGGACACGCTCGATTTTTGGTTGGGGGTGCGAGACGACTCGCGCTCGTTGATACTAGAGGAAGGGTGGAGAAACTCGATTTTTTGGGCATGTGTGCGTGCATGTTTTAATCCACCATGGGAAGTTCTAGATGTGCGACAAATCGATTTTGGTAAGGCGATTTTCTAGTAGTTTTTTGGTCAGAGGTTCCTCTTACTCTGTCGCCTGCGGAATTCGTTAGGTTTTTGGGGGAAAACTGTAAGATCCCAAATTTTCCAATTTGGAATGTTATACATAGATCATCATTCCATATCATAATTTTATTGCATTGTTGGCTCGATCCTAGAAATTCGACGCAACTCAAGGACCCACGGAGAGAGTTGGGGATTTCGTTATTTTCTTATTTGAGTTTTCTCAAATTTTGAAAATAGGATCATTTGATTTTATTTATTTTATCTTCAATTATTTCTACTACCAAAAATTCAGAGAGGGAATAAAATTACTTTCCCAAAATAAAGAAATAATGAAGATTTAATAAAAAAATCAAATAAGATTTATTTTGGAGTTTTTCGCCTTTTATTTGAATTGAGGAAAAATGCGCGTTTTTCAAAAATGCATTTAGGCCCCAAATAAATGTTCATCTTGTCCGGCTTGATTTTAGAAGCCGGGGAAAATTTATTTCGGGATTTTTGGAGTCCCTTTAGTATTTCTTTCTTTTTTTTTCTTTTGCGCGGAATTATTATTAAAAAAAAACGCAACCGACCTACGGGCCATGTCCGTCTAGGACTCCCGGCCCGCGGGGCTTTATAAGCCGGGGGGAGCCAGCCCAAGGCCCAGCCGCCGTCCCCCAAAACCCTAGCCGCCCCAGCCCCGAGCCGCCGCCGCCAG
>NW_025278915.1:0-1242 GCF_018294505.1 Triticum aestivum
TGAAAGCATAAGATTGGCGAGATGACAACGATGCTACGATGGAGATCAAGGTGTCGCGCCGGTGACGATGGTGATCATGACGGTGCTTCGGAGATGGAGATCACAAGCACAAGATGATGATGACCATATCATATCACTTATATTGATTGCATGTGATGTTTATCTTTTTATGCATCTTATCTTGCTTTGATTGACGGTAGCATTATAAGATGATCTCTCACTAAATTATCAAGAAGTGTTCTCCCTGAGTATGCACCGTTGCCAAAGTTCGTCGTGCCCAGACACCACGTGATGATCGGGTGTGATAAGCTCTACGTCCATCTACAACGGGTGCAAGCCAGTTTTTGCACACGCAGAATACTCAGGTTAAACTTGACGAGCCTAGCATATGCAGATATGGCCTCGGAACACGGAGACCGAAAGGTCGAGCGTGAATCATATAGTAGATATGATCGACATAATGATGTTCACCGATGAAACTACTCCATCTCACGTGATGATCGGACATGGTTTAGTTGATTTGGATCACGTGATCACTTAGAGGATTAGAGGGATGTCTATCTAAGTGGGAGTTCTTAAGTAATATGATTAAATTGAACTTAAATTTATCATGAACTTAGTCCTGGTAGTATTTTGCAAATCATGTTGTAGATCAATAGCTCGCGTTGTTGCTTCCCTGTGTTTATTTTGATATGTTCCTAGAGAAAATTGTGTTGAAAAATGTTAGTAGCAATATTGCGGATTTGATTCGTGATCTGAGGTTAAATCCTCATTGCTGCATAGAAGAATTATGTCCTTAATGCACCGCTAGGTGACGGACCTATTGCAGGAGCAAATGCAGACGTTATGAACGTTTGGCTAGCTCAATATGATGACTACTTGATAGTTTAAGTGCACCATGCTTAACGGCTTAGAATCGGGACTTCAAAGACGTTTTGAATGTCATGGACCATATGAGATGTTCCAGGAGTTGAAGCTAATATTTCAAGCAAATACCCGAGTTGAGAGATATGAAGTCTCCAACAAGTTCTATAGCTAAAAGATGGAGGAGAATCGCTCAACTAGTGAGCATGTGCTCAGATTGTCTGAGTACTACAATCGCTTGAATCAAGTGGGAGTTAATCTTCCAGATAAGATAGTGATTGACAGAATTCTCTAGTCACCATCACCAAGTTAGTAGAACTTCGTGATGAACTATGACATGCAAGGGATAACGGAAACGATTCCCAAGCTCTTCGTAAT
>NW_025278916.1:0-1242 GCF_018294505.1 Triticum aestivum
TAACACAAATCTCATAGATGCAACTGAGGTTAAATATCATGCCGAAAATACCGAGGCCAACTTGCTACGATCGTTGGTAAAAAATGAAAACAAAGATATAATACTCTTTCCTTACAACTTCAAGTGAGTGTTACTGTCTTGTGCATATTCGGTTTCCCTTATTAGTCCAGGTTATAGTAATGTAATTGATGACTTATGCATGCGTGCGCAGCTTCCACTATATTCTCCTAGAGATTAAGCTTGAGCAGGGAGTAGTAACCGTCTTAGACTCGAGACGAAAAGATCCCCAGGACTATGCGGACATGACTCAAATGCTCGAGAAGTAAGTTAAATCGATCATTATCCACCATATCAGCAACTTTGTTCATTTCCTGATATCAAGTAATTGTTTTCTTTGTCTGGCAGGGTTTGGAGAAAATTCACCAAAAAAGCTTCGGGACTGCCGAAGAAGCTGCAATTTAGACACCCGAAAGTATGTACTATAGTAGTATGTTCCGCGCATCTCCTAGTGATTCAAGCGCTAGTTTCATCAATACCATTTAGCATGCTTGCTTATCAGTTTGATTGACCTCTATTTCTTGTAAAGTGGTTGTGGCAGGAACAAGGGAATGATTTCTATGGATACTACGTTTGCGAGTCCATCCGCCACACGACCTGTGAGCGGGGCTACTCCGACGAACAATATGAAGTGCGTAAGCAATAATATTCACAATTTTATTTTATTACCATCATCTGTGTTGAGTTTCATTTATTCATATATATATATATGTATTGACCCCCTTCTTCAAATTAGATCTTTTGGATGCGGGATGAACTCCTAGCACCAAATCGTATACGAGCAATTCAAGAGGAATTGGCGGCATTCTTCCTTGACCACGTGATCGCTGAAAACGGAGAGTACTATGTGGACCCTGTGTTCTTACAATTTAATTAGGAGATTATATTATAAGAGATAATTATTGTATATATGTAGCCGGTAGTGTCGGATAGATATACGAGAACTTGTTGTTCGACCAATCTCTCGGAGAAGGAGAGGTGGTCGATATCACTTCTCTCTGTATGCATATGTTCATGATGATCTTCTGTTTCCTTCATTTTCTTACTAGCTAGCGTGTCTAGTCCTCTCTATACGTATATAGTACGTAGCGTCGACCAAGCACGGAGATAAGAGAGGACACTTCTCTCTATTAATTAGCTAGCTAACACAATATATGAAACACCTAAATTAACCCCCCAAAACCC
>NW_025278917.1:0-1242 GCF_018294505.1 Triticum aestivum
GGTGGCGTCTGGCTCCTGGACTCCAGCATCTGGTTGCGACAACCAGAAAGAAAGGAAAGGGGGAAAAAGGGGGGAGAAAGCAACCGTGAGTACTCATCCAAAGTACTCGCAAGCAAGGAACTACACTACATATGCATGGGTATATGTGTAAGGAGGCCATATCGGTGGACTGAACTGCAGAATGCCAGAATAAAAGGGGGATAGCTAGTCCTATCGAAGACTACGCTTCTGGCAGCCTCCGTCTCGCAGCACGTAGAAGAGAGTAGATTGAAGTCCTCCAAGTAGCATCTCCAAGTAGCATCTCCAAGTAGCATCTCCAGTAGCATCGCATAGCATAATCCTACCCGGCGATCCTCCCCTCGTCGCCCTGTGGAAAAGCGATCACCGGGTTGTCTGTGGAACTTGGAAAGGTGTGTTTTATTAAGTATCCGGTTCTAGTTGTCATAAGGTCAAGGTACAACTCCAAGTCGTCCTGTTACCGAAGATCACGGCTATTCGAATAGATTAACTTCCCTGCAGGGGTGCACCACATTCCCCAACACGCTTGATCCCATTTGGCCGGACACACTTTCCTGGGTCATGCCCGGCCGCGGAAGATCAACACGTCGCAGCCCCACCTAGGCACAACAGAGAGGCCAGCACGCCGGTCTAAACCTAAGCGCACAGGGGTCTGGGCCCATCGCCCATAGCACACCTGCACGTTGCGAGGGCGGCCGAAAGTAGACCTAGCCTAGTGGCGTTCCAGTCCAATTCGGCGCGCGCCGCTCCGTCGCTGACGTCTGAAGTGCTTTGGCTGATACCACGACGTCGGGATACCCATAACTACTCCCGCGTAGATGGTTAGTGCGTATAGGCTCGTAGCCAACTCAGATCAAATACCAAGATCTCGTTAAGCGTGTTAAGTATCCGCGAACGCCGAACAGGGCCAGGCCCACCTGTCTCCTAGGTGGTCTCAACCTGCCCTGCCGCTCCGCCACAAAGTAACAGTCGGGGGCCGTCGGGAACCCAGGCCCACCTCTACCGGGATGGAGCCACCTGCCCCTTCAGCCCCCAACTCCGAACAGTATCACAGGTAATGTAACAGTGTAAAGTATATAGTATATGCCCGTGATCACCTCCCGAAGTGATCACAGCCCAGTAGTATAGCATGGCAGACGGACAAGAGTGTAGGGTCACTGATGGAACACTAGCATCCTATACTAAGCATTTAGGATTGCGGGTAAGGTATCAATGACTGTAGCA
>NW_025278918.1:0-1242 GCF_018294505.1 Triticum aestivum
TGATTTGATTTGACGATAGCCCACACTCAAATCAAAGGATTGATAAGACAATAGGTCCAGCAACTGATCATAGGGACCAATCGATGAAGATATCATCTTTCTTCAACACACACACACACACACACACACACACACACACACAGGATATCCCTTAAGATGAACTAAATCGGGCAAGATTCCATCTTCCAACTCTCCAAGTTGTTGTCTAGCTTAACCAACTAGCTCAGGGATATCCAACACAGATTCTTGGAGAAGGGTGGTTCACAAGAAACCAACTTGATCACGAGCTCAACATAACGGTCAGGTGACGACCTGGTGATACTTCCGAGAAGATATTCAGAAAATCACGAACCACCGGTATGTTACTAAACTTGAGAACAATCTTGCCTTTTGAGGCAAGACGATATGATCAATAGAGCGAAGATTTGAAATAATCCTAACTCATCGATCGAGGAGTGCACCGAGAACAAGGACTAGGTAGCATGATCAACCTTAGAATGATGATTCAAAACCAACACGCTAAGAATGAAATTATTGTCCATTAACTACCAAGCAACAACGTTGCTAGGAGTATTGAATTCACACATCACGATTCACTTGTCGGCATTCCGGTTGCGACAACACGGAACCGAGGGATGAATAATGATGGCGAGAAGTATCACTACATCAAGAATTCACAAGAGCCGGTGCAATCCTCATGAAAATCCTGACATAAGGACGGTAATACTTCAGGGTAGAATAGAATCAAAAGCTGGGCTGGCATTTTGATCTGCGGAGCACAATTGCTTTGATCCAATCCTAGATATGGAAGAGGTACTGGAGTTTGTTTCTCCTATCATTCCGCGATAGAATGGCTTGACGGACCACAAGAGTAATAGGCATCGATAAACGAACGCACGCATACTCTTGACTATCAATTGATAGACGAAGGTCAGTAGACAACTAAAGAGGGACAACTCAAAGGAACACACGATTTTCTGAGTTGTGGATGCATGGTTTGGCATGTCGAACGAATTCAACATATTTCTTCCGGACAATCCATGCGGAAAGGTAGAACTGGCAGAGCCACAATATATAATGGAGAACTCATCAAGAGCACTCTTGTTGTCATCTTTTGGTTCAGAAGAACTCCTGCCAAGAATGGTTCATGGTAATTGGAAGAAGGATATACCACGAACCTCGAGGACTATCGCAAAGTTACTAATATCCTAAAGGAACTAGCAACACTATCAACATGAAGTA
>NW_025278919.1:0-1242 GCF_018294505.1 Triticum aestivum
ACCGTGGCAGCTTATTCACTTCAAGATTCTGGGCAAGTTTCCAAGAAGCTATGGGAACTCATCTGTCATTCAGTACTGCGTTTCATCCTCAATCGCAAGGACAAGTTGAACGCGTCAACCAAGTTCTCGAAGACATGCTACGAGCTTGCGTTATTTCCTTCGGCAAGAAATGGGAGGAATCTCTCCCGTATGCTGAGTTCTCTTATAATAATAGCTATCAAGCTAGTCTGAAGATGGCCCCCTTCGAAGTGTTATATGGACGAAAGTGTCGAACCCCTCTGAACTGGTCAGAAACTGGGGAACGTCCACTCTTCGGCCCGGATATTATCCAAGATGCCGAAGAACAAGTCCGCATTATTCGTGAGAATCTCAAGACTGCTCAGTCACGTCAGAAGAGTCAGTATGACCGTCATCATAAAGACATGGTCTATCAACCTGGCGAAAAGGCTTATCTTCGAGTCACACCTATGAAGGGTGCTCACTGCTTCGGGATCAAGGGCAAACTAGCTCCTCGCTATATTGGCCCATTCACTATTCTCGAAAGGCGTGGAAAAGTGGCATACCAACTGGAGCTACCGCCGAACCTTTCTCAGGTTCACGATGTGTTCCATGTGTCACAGCTCCGCCGTTGCTTCAAGGACCCAATCCGAGCTGTGGATCATGAAGTGCTCAAATTGCAGCAAGACCTCTCCTATAAGGAGCATCCGGTCCGCATTCTCGACCAAGCTGAACGCCGCACACGTCAGAAGGCGATCAAGTTTCTCAAAGTCCAGTGGTCGCACCATTCTGAAGATGAGGCCACTTGGGAACGAGAAGATCGTCTGCGCGAAGAATACCCCGCACTGTTTCCTTCTACCTCCTAAATCTCGGGACGAGATTTCTTGTAGTGGAGGAGATTTGTAACACCCCGAGAATCATGCTACAGTAACTCCCTGTGATTAAGCTAATCATGTTGCTAAACAGGGCTTGATCACATTTGAATCACATTCCTTTTCAAACTCCTAATTCAAACTTCAATTAAATTTAAAAGTGGAAAATAAAAGTTTTCAAAAATTTAAACAAAAATGTTCGGGCCCTGCCAGAAATTGCACTGATAATTATTGTGGAGAAAACACATTTTTATAAAATGCCTAAATACTTTTAAATGAAATAAAACAGAAAAGAAAATAAACAAATAAAAAGAAAACAGAAAACAGAACAGACAAAGGAAAAGAAAAAAAAGAGAAGGCCCTCCCCCCCACT
>NW_025278920.1:0-1242 GCF_018294505.1 Triticum aestivum
CAGTCCCAAAGCGATTTCGATGCTTGTCGAACCCCAAGATGTGCTTACGTGCTGGTCGTCAAGACTCGCAGATTGGTCCGATTCTGGCCCGTTTCCTGGACTATTACTCAGTTTTGGGGTCCCGAAGTGATTTCCACGATTGATGAACACCGGGGTGCATTTACGTGTCGGTCATCAACACTCACAATTTTGGCCGATTCTGGTACGTTTTGTGCACTGTTACTCACCGTTGTGGGGTCCCGGAGCGATTTCCATGATTGACGATCCCTTGGGTGCGTTTACGTGCCCTTCGTCAACCCTCACAGTTTTAGCCAATTCTGACCCGTTTCGTGAACTATTACTCACCATTTTGGGATCCCAAAGCGATTTCCATAGTTATTGAACCCCAAGGTGCGCTTACATGTCGGTCATCAACAGTCACAGTTTTGGCCGATTCTGGCCCGTTCTGTCGACTATTACTCACTTTTTTGGGGTCCCAGAGTGATTTCAATGATTAACGAACCCCGGGGTGCGTTTACGTGCCAGACATCAACACTCGCGGTTTTTGACGATTCTGGCCCGTTTCATGGACTATTACTCACCGTTTTGCAGTCACGAAGCGATTTCCATAGTCGTTGAACCCCAAGGTGCACTTACGTGTTGGTCATCAACTCTCATAGTATTGGCCAATTCTGGCCCGTTTCGTGGACTATTACTGACTGTTTTGGGGTCCCGGAGTGATTTCCACGATTAACAAACCCCATGGTGCGTTTAAGTGTCGGTCATCAACACTCGTGGTTTTTATCGATTCTGGCCCGTTTCATGGACTACTACTCACATTTTTGGGGTCCCAAAGCGATTTCCATGGATGTCGAACCCAAAGGTGCGCTTACGTATCGGTCATCGACAATCGCAGTTTCGGCCGATTCTGGCCCGTTTCTTGGACTATAACTCAGTTTTGGGCTCATGTAGTGATTTCCACGACCGACGAACACCGGTGTGTTTATGTATCGGTCATCAACATTTGAAGTTTTGGCCGGTTTTGGCCCGCTTCATGGACTATTACTCACTGATTTTAGGTCCCTGAGCAATTTCCATGATTGACGAAACCCGTGGTGCGTTTATGTATCGTTGATCAATAACCCTAGGTTTTACCGATTCAGGGCTCTTTCATGGACTATTACTCACCATTTTGCAGTCCCAAAGCGATTTCGATGCTTGTCGAACCCCAAGATGTGCTTACGTGCTGGTCGTCAAGACTCG
>NW_025278921.1:0-1242 GCF_018294505.1 Triticum aestivum
GGGTCGGGGGTAGGATGGTAATCCCAGGTGTCCCAAATAGTGGGCGGGAGCGATTTCGGCCACGCGCATGTGTGCTTAGGCGGCCATTGTGTATGAATGTTTTTCGGATGCGGTTGCGTGGCGTCTAGATGAAGCTACAAACCTACCCCGGTTTAGACCTTTGGACGTCGGGCCGGTAGGTTTCACGGGTCGGAGTTATTAGAAAAGTAATTTCCTTGTACTACCAAACATTGGTCTCACGCGGTTTCGGGCGAGTAGAGGCTCTTTTGGCGCTTCGTTCGAAATTTTGAAACACAAGCATTCACGTTTAGAGTACTCTTGAACTATGAGGATTGACCTAAATAGACAACGTTATATTTGACCTTGTATGTTTGAAAACCTCATTAAATTATCCGCTTCTTTTTGAAATTTTGACACTTGAAAATCCTATAACTACGATTATTTTGGAATGGAGGAGCTAAATTTGAATCTATTTTGTAGACGACTACATATGCTATTATGTACAAAATCAGAGCAAAGATTGGTGCCCCCATAATTTAGGTATGGTTTACAAATGCCATGATATCAAATTCAAATAATTGAATGGACTTCATGTTGAATTCGATTTTTTTAAACCACCTTAAGTTGAATTCAAATGTATGCTAGTTCATAGGTAGCTATTTATAATGTCCATTGTGTAACTTTCGTATGTATAATGTGCTTTACACACACAACATGAACTATACTCACGTTTATATTCGATTGCTAAAGCGATGCATTGTCTGGAGTTCAAAATACTAACTATGTGGATCAATTGTGTCGAATAATAACATAGACATGCTCAAATTTGATAGAATCTAGATGTCTGATGGATCAATGACCGCTCCTTACGCAAATTGCAAATATCATGATCCCATCCTAATATTTGGATACAATTTATATCTTTAATCAATGTGTAGAGCAGTCTTTTACGTGTAGTTTCACTCTCCATCGGTGGTCTCTCACACATGCTCACACACTCTCTCCCGAGGTGTCTTTCTCGCACACATGCTCTAGATATAACCCTCCCTCCCTCTCGTAACCATTTACAACTGTTTTCACTAACCTTTATCACAAGCACTCTTCCTCTCGCAAACATACACACGCACAATCCTCATCGACCCTTTCTATATACATGGACCTGCCTACGTGTCTCATGTACGCACATTATCTTTACGCCTGTCTCTCACGCATTGTCTCACACCTCTCTTCCTAATCGACGAG
>NW_025278922.1:0-1242 GCF_018294505.1 Triticum aestivum
CCCCCCCTCTATCTCGCTCACCCGCCTCACCCGAGCGCCATCGCCGACGTGCCGCCGTCGTTCCCGCAGCCACCGACCATCGTTCGCCACTCCGACAAGTCCGGGAGCTCCGTCGTGGTTCGCCTCTTCTTCCTCGACACTGGATCGGGACCGGGAGCGCCACCGCCGTCGCATTTTTCCTCTTCCCCATCTACGGCCACAGCGCGACCTCGCCGTCGACCTGCTCCACCGGTTCTCCCCGCGCCCGCTGCCGAGACCCTACGCTCTCAGAGTGAGCTCCACCTCCTCCTCCTCCCCTCACTAGCTCACCGCATCCCATAGCTCGCTCCCCCGTCACGCTCACCCTCCCGCCGCCCTGCTGCGTCACCGCCGTGGCCACGGCTGCCATGGCCCCCGTCCGAGCCCTCCGCCGTGCTCCTGGTGTTCCCAGGAGCCCGGCGAGCCCTTCCTCTCGCCCTCTTGTGCCCCCTAGCCCATTCCTGACGTGGCCCCGAACGCCGTCGCCGCCCATGCTCGCCGGCGATGGGTATTCCGGCCGTCCCCGGGCGAGCCACCACCACCATCCGACATGGCGCCGTGCGCGTGTTCGAACGGTGCCAACCGCACGCGAAACGGCCGCCCCTAGCACGATTCCGGTGAGGTCCCGAGCGCCTCCGCCGTTGATTTGGTCGCCGAAGCTCCTCCGGCGCCGGCCCTGACCTGGCGTGGTGTGGGGCCCGCCCAGTGCCGCTGACAGTGGGCCCCCGCGCCTCTGTTTGACTGCGTTGACCGTGGTCAACGCGGGGTACTATTCCCCAGCCACTGACATATAGGCCCCACCACCTAATTAGGTTAGTTAAACGTCTTTTAAAAATAAACTTAATTAGTTAAAACCTGATCAGTCACTGACAGGTGGGCCCAGTAGTTTTACTAACTAAATTTAGATTAGTTTGAACTCTGTTTAACCCACTGTCTATGACAGGTGGGCCCCCCGTGTCAGTTTTCACCAGTCAACTGGACTGTTGACTGCTGACGTCACTCATACGTCATGCTGACGTCATATCCCTTTTCTGTTAATTAAATAATTCCAGAAATTCAAATAATCTTTGAAAATTCATATCTTTTAAACCGTAACTCGGATGAAAATGTTTTCTACATGAAAGTTGCTCAGAACGACGAGACGAATCCGGATACGCAGTCCGTTCGTCCACCACACCTCCCTAACATATCGAACTCGCAACTTTCCCCCTCCGGTCCGTCTGT
>NW_025278923.1:0-1242 GCF_018294505.1 Triticum aestivum
TGAAGGTTTGGAGTTGGGAGAAGCTGGACGTACCCATGGAGTTCGATGCACTTATAGTTGCTGTTACCCCTTGCTGCTGTATAGTCCCTGAAGAAGAGGGGAAGCTGCTTGTTTTTTCGTTGGTTTTTTTGTTTCCTGTTATTGACATGGTGGCGGTGGGATGTAAAGGTGCCTTTGTTGGTAATGAACAGCAAAATCCCTCTTTATTATACACTGTGATGGATGAAGATACAGGAGATGAAATAGTTCGTAGGATAAGGAGCACGAGGAACTGACTTGGTCCAGTCGATACAGTCCTGTCTCTCATACTTTAAATCATTTGATATCCAGTTTTGAAGGACTTAGTTAATGTAGATACAGTCCTGTCTCTACATTGTTTGGCCCGCATGCAATTCGGTGCCTCCTCTTGCATTTTTTCCTTCATTTTATTATTTTTTTCCTCCGAAAACTTAAAGTAAACTCGTATTTGCCCCCATACTAGCCAAGTGGCCCGAGTGTTGTTACAAAACATGACATTAATTAGTTATAGTGTCGTACTTTTTTGTAAGTTAGTACGTCGTGGCACACGTGCGCTTGCTATACTGTTCAGCTCCTCTTGGTGGCATATCCTAATAAACAGTACCGTGTGTCCCACTTACATGTGTCAATATACATATAATGTTAAATATAAAAGTAACGAGCCAATAAACTTGGGATCGAAGATCCGTCGTGGATCCTAGGGTACCATGTACATGAGAATCGATGTGTGTCGTCCTCTTCCAAAATATGTACTTCTAATTCTTGTGCTTCCGCACCCACACAATGTTGCATCAGATCTTTGACAAAGGTAAATCCAAAAGCTTCCACTTATGGCTCAAGGGTGTGTTCACCTCGGCCTCTGGCATCTCCACATGTGTGGAGTTGCCACCAGACTCAGCGACAGACTGCACACAATGTCCAGCGCATCTTGATGAGTTCCTTGACCTTGAACCTACGAACCAGTCTTGGATAACACTGGTTGTCTGCATCTGCATGGCAACGGATGATCCCATGCTTTGGTTCATGCATCTTGGAAATAGAGATGATTTGGGAACCTAAGTTTTATTATTGCTTATTAACAAGGATGCAACCGAAGGGATGGGAGCGGGGAATGAGACAAGTTACTGAGTGGTGACTAACTTTTCTCGCGAATATGCAGGGTGTGTGTCATTCCATTTATAGATCGGTAGAAAGAACAGAGTTGCGGTCCTTGCACTGTGTACA
>NW_025278924.1:0-1242 GCF_018294505.1 Triticum aestivum
TGTATTGCGTGTGTTCCGAGGCCATGTCTGTACATGCTAGGCTCGTCAACACCCGTTGTATTCGAACGTAAGAATCTATCACACCCGATCATCACGTGGTGCTTCGAAACGACGAACCTTCGCAACGGTGCACAGTTAGGGTGAACACTTTCTTGAAATTATTATAAGGGATCATCCTATTTGCTACCGTCGTTCTAAGCAAATAAGATGCAAAAACATGATAAACATCACATGCAATCAAATAGTGACATGATATGGCCAATATCATCATGCTCCTTTGATCTCCATCTTCGGGGCACCATGATCATCTTCGTCACCGGCACGACACCATGATCTCCATCATCATGATCTCCATCATTGTGTCTTCATGAAGTTGTCACGCCAACGATTACTTCTACTTCTATGGCTAACCGTTTAGCAACAAAGTAAAGTAAATTACATGGCGTTATTCAATGACACGCAGGTCATGCAAAATAATAAAGACAACTCCTATGGCTCCTGCCGGTTGTCATGCTCATCGACATGCAAGTCGTGATTCCTATTACAAGAATATGATCAATCTCATACATCACATATATCATTCGTCACATCTTCTGGCCATATCATATCACATATATCACTTGCTGCAAAAACAAGTTAGACGTCCTCTAATTGTTGTTGCAAGTTTTTACGTGGTTTGTAGGTTTCTAGCAAGAACGATTTCTTACCTACGTATGACCACAACGTGATTTGCCAATTTCTATTTACCCTTCATAAGGACCCTTTTCATCGAATCCGTTCCGACTAAAGTAGGAGAGACAGACACCCGCTAGCCACCTTATGCAACTAGTGCATGTCAATCGGTGGAACCTGTCTCACGTAAGCGTACGTGTAAGGTCGGTCCGGGCCGCTTCATCCTACAATGCCGCCGAAACAAAAAACGACTAGAAGCGGCAAGAAGAATTGGCAACATCCACGCCCACAACTTCTTTGTGTTCTACTCGTGCATAGTAACTACGCATAGGCCTGGCTCATGATGCCACTGTTGGGAATCGTAGCATAATTTTAAAATTTTCCTACGCTCACCAAGATGCATCTATGGAGTCTACTAGCAACGAGGGAAGGGAGTGCATCTACATACCGTTGTAGATCGCGAGCGGAAGCGTTCCAATGAACGTGGATGACGGAGTCGTACTCGCCGTGATCCAAATCACCGATGACCGAGTGCCGAACGTACGGCACCTCCGCGTTCAACACACGTAC
>NW_025278925.1:0-1242 GCF_018294505.1 Triticum aestivum
TACACGGTCGACGGGAGAGCAGGTCTCCGAAACCACGCCCTTCTGGTTCCTGTACGGGGTGAGGGGCGAATAGGTTTTTGGGCAGCGATTACGCGACTGCTCGCTTCCGATCGTCTACTTCCTCTACGTCCGCGTCGCCTTCATCATCACCATGTCCACCGACGCCGACCGTGCCGCCGCCGAGAAAGCTGAAGCCGACAAGAAGGTCGCCGAGGACGCCGCTGCTGCCACCAAAGCCGCGGCCTCTGCGTGGCCTACTGGAGGGTATAACTCGTTTATCCCGCTCCTGATTATTTTCATATTAGCAGTACTAGCAGTATGTGTAGATTTGTCTACTGTTTGCTTAGTACGTGCATGTTTAGATCAGAGTCAGTACGTCATCAACTTAGTCAATGCCATGCTAGTGATTTACTCATGGATTAATTTAATTGAGAAATTGCCTATTTACTCAACAATCCAAAAACCTATTATGTGTAGGAATTTCTCGGCAAGTGGTTTTGCCGCTGCACTGAAACCGGATAAGTTTACCGGTACATACTTCAAGCGTTGGCAGACTAAGACCACGTTATGGCTCACGGCTATGAACGTGTTCTGGGTCACCGGTGTCTCCACGGGAACGATTGCTCCTGAACAGGAGAAGGCGTTCAAGGAGGCTACCGTTGTGTTTCTCGGAGCAGTTCTTAGCGTGATCGGAGATAAACTGGTCGACGCATATTTACATGTGCATGTCGCCAAGGACTTGTGGGAGGCGCTCGAATCTAAATTCGGGGCCACCGATGCAGGGAGCGAGATGTATATTATAGAGCAGTTCCACGATTACAAGATGGTTGAAAACCGTCCTGTATTGGAGCAGGCTCATGAGATAATATGCATTGTTAAGGAACTTGAGCTTCTCAAGTGCGAGTTACCGGGCAAGTTTGTCGCGGGCTGCATAATCGCTAAGCTCCCTAATTCCTGGAGGAACTTTGCCACCACTCTGAAACATCAGAGGCGTGAATTCTCTGTGGAGGATGTCATTGGCCATCTGAGTGTTGAGCAGAATTCGAGGGCAAAAGACTCGCACGGAAAAGGGGCCGAAGGGACTTCTGTTGCCAACATGGTGAACCAGAAGAACTTCAACTCCCACAAGCCCAAGGGAAAGAACGGTGTCCAACACAATACCGACTTTAAGAAGAAGGGTAAGAAGACCTTCAAGAAGAACAAGAAGGACGAGGGCTGCTTTACTTGTGGTTCGGTTGAACA
>NW_025278926.1:0-1242 GCF_018294505.1 Triticum aestivum
GGAGCCGATGATGCGCGTCGGATGCACGGAGTCGGTCTTGCTATCCAGGTCCAGGGCGACGCCGACGGGACGGTCCGACTCCCTCGCGCAGAGGCAGACCTTCTTGGTCCATGGCTCCCTCCCATGGGAGTCGCAGTGGAGCATGGTCGGCCGCCACGTCGGGCACTCGCGACGAGCCTCGCCCGCAGGCCGGCGGAGCTCCCGTCCGGCACCCACGCGTTCAACTCGGAGTCGACGCCGACCGTGTAGAAGGCGCCCTTGTGGAACACGACGTCCTGGTAGTTCCTCCTCGACGCACACACCGGTGCGTGCAGCGCCGTAAAGCATTGCGCGTCGGGCGCTACGAATGAGAGGCCGTAGCCGCCGCTGCGGATCAGCATGACGGCGTAGGTGCCGAGCCGGCGGCCGGGTGCCAATGCGACCTTGTGGAACGTGCTCTGGCCCATCTGGTTGACGCTCTTGATGACCTGCTCGCTGTGTCCGGGCGACGAGGTGACGGAAGGCAGCGGGAACCGCTGGCCGGTGAGCGGCTCCAGCAGTGTCAAGCTGCATGCCTTGTCGATGGTGACCACCCAGCCGTAGGAGGAGCCGATGATGCGCGTCGGATGCACGGAGTCGGTCTTGCTATCCAGGTCCAGGGCGACGCCGACGGGACGGTCCGACTCCCTTGCACAGAGGCAGACCTTCTTGGTCCATGGCTCCCTCCCATGGGAGTCGCAGTGGAGCATGGTCGGCCGCCACGTCGGGCACTCGCGACGAGCCTCGCCCGCAGGCCGGCGGAGCTCCCGTCCGGCACCCACGCGTTCAACTCGGAGTCGACGCCGACCGTGTAGAAGGCGCCCTTGTGGAACACGACGTCCTGGTAGTTCCTCCTTGACGCACACGCCGGTGCGTGCAGCGCCGTAAAGCATTGCGCGTCGGGCGCTACGAATGAGAGGCCGTAGCCGCCGTTGCGGATCAGCATGACGGCGTAGGTGCCGAGCCGGCGGCCGGGTGCCAATGCGACCTTGTGGAACATGCTCTGGCCCATCTGGTTGACGCTCTTGATGACCTGCTCGCTGTGGCCGGGCGACGAGGTGACGGAAGGCAGCGGGAAACGCTGGCCGGTGAGCGGCTCCAGCAGGGTCAAGCTGCATGCCTTGTCGATGGTGACCACCCAGCCGTAGGAGGAGCCGATGATGCGCGTCGGATGCACGGAGTCTGTCTTGCTATCCAGGTCCAGGGCGACGCCGACGGGACGGT
>NW_025278927.1:0-1242 GCF_018294505.1 Triticum aestivum
GGAGTGATTTCCACGATTAACGAACCCCTGGGTGCGCTTACGGGTTGGTTATCAACACTCGCGGTTTTTGTCGATTCTGACCCGTTTCGTGGACTGTTACTCACCGTTTTGGGGCCCCAAAGCGATTTCCATGGTCGTTGAACCCCAAGGTGCGCTTAAGTGTAGGTCATCAACAATCACAGTTTGGGCCGATTCTTGCCCGTTTCTTGGACTATTACTTAGTTATGGGGGTCCCGAAATGACCCCGGGTTGTGTTTACCTGTCGGTCAGCAACACTCACAATTTTGGCCAATTCTAACGTGTTTTGTGGACTATTACTCACTGTTTTCAGGTCCCGAAGTGATTTCCATAGTTGTTGAACCCCAAGGCGTGCTTACGTGTCGATCATCAATACTCATAGTTTTGGCTGATTCTGGCCCGTATCATGGACTATTACTCACTTTTTTGGGCCCCCGGAGTGATTTCCACGATTAACAAACCACGGGGTGCATTTACATGTCGGTCATCAACACTCACAGTTTTGGCCAATTCTGGCCCGTTTCTTGGACTATTACTCTGTTTTTGGGTCTCGGCGTGATTTCCATGTTTGACGAACACCGGGGTGCATTTATGTGTCGCTCATCAACACTCGCAGTTTTGGCCGATTCTGGCCCGTTTCGTGGAGTATTACGCACTGTTTTGGGGTATCGAAGTGATTTCAACGATTAACGAACCGCGGGGTGCGTTTACGTTCGGTCATCAACACTTACACTTTTGTCCGATTCTTGCCTTTTTTGTATACTATTACTCACTGTTTTGGGGTCCCGGAGTGATTTCCACAATTAACGAACCCCGGCGTGCGTTTACGTGTCGGTCATCAACACTCACAGTTTTGGCCGATTCTGGCCCGTTTCGTGGACTATTGCTCACTTTTTTGGGGCCCCGGAGTGATTTCCACGATTAAGGAACCCTTGGGTGCGCTTACGGGTTGGTTATCAACACTCGCGGTTTTTGTCGATTCTGACCCGTTTCGTGGACTGTTACTCACCGTTTTGGGGCCCCAAAGCGATTTCCATGGTTGTTGAACCCCAAGGTGCGCTTAAGTGTAAGTCATCAACAATCGCAGTTTGGGCCGATTCTGGCCCGTTTCTTGGACTATTACTTAGTTATGGGGTCCCGAAATGACCCCGGGTTGTGTTTACGTGTCGGTCAGCAACACTCACAATTTTGGCCAATTCTAACGTGTTTTGTGGACTATTACTC
>NW_025278928.1:0-1242 GCF_018294505.1 Triticum aestivum
GGCCCATAGTTGGATTATTTCCAACATGAAACATTTTAGTTTGGAGATATTTGAGCATTTAAATATTTTATATTATTTTAAATGCCCAAATTCAAATATTTATGATTTAATTCAAAAACCCTAGGATGGCCTAGGAAAATGTGCACCACTTTTGGCAGAGGTTCTGAACCAAGACAAAAATGATGGGCATTTTAGAAGGGCATTTCAGGTTCATTGAAAATTATTTTAGTAACCCTAGTTGGTTTCAGAGGGGACTGGGGGTTCTGTCATCCCCATTTCAAGTTTCTGATGAAAGAGTAAACATGATGCAACACTCTAATGCATGACTAGCTAGGGTGTGACAACTCACCCCCACTCAAAAGAATCTCGTCCCGAGATTTGGGTTCCTCCAGGAAGAAGGCGGGATATTCAAGTCGAAGATGATCCTCCCTTTCCCAAGTTGCTTCATCCTCAGAATGGTGCGACCATTGCACTTTGAGAAACTTGATATTATGACGTCGGGTGGTACGTTCGGCCTGATCGAGGATACGAACGGGGTACTCTCGATATGTAAGATTATCTTGGAGATCAAGCGTTTCGTGGTCCACTTCATGGATAGGATCCGAGAAGCAACGCCTGAGTTGAGTAACGTGGAAGACATCGTGGACCCTGGAGAGGTGCGGAGGTAGTTCCAATTGGTAGGCAACTTCTCCTCGTTTGGCGAGAATGCGAAAAGGTCCAATGTAACGAGGAGCCAATTTGCCTTTGATACCGAAACGATGGGTTCCCTTCAGAGGGGTGACCCGAAGATAAGCCTTCTCGTCAACCTCGAAAGTCATAGCCTTATGCTTTCGGTCATATTGACTCTTTTGACGAGATTGGGCTGTTTTCAACTTTTCACGAATGATGCGAACTTGTTCTTCTGCTTCCTGAATCATATCCGGGCCAAAGAATTGTCTTTCCCCGGTCTCTGACCAGTTAAGGGGTGTTCGACATCGTCGTCCATAGAGAACTTCAAAAGGGGCTTTACCCAAGCTAGATTGATAGCTGTTGTTGTAGGCGAATTCGGCAAATGGAAGGCACTTCTCCCAGTCCATTCCGAATGAGATAACAGAGGCTCGAAGCATGTCTTCTAGAATCTGATTGACGCGTTCCACTTGACCACTCGACTGAGGGTGGAAAGCGGTGCTAAAGGAGAGACGAGTCCCCATAGCATTTTGGAAACTTTCCCAAAATCGAGAGGTGAAAAGACTTCCTCGATCC
>NW_025278929.1:0-1242 GCF_018294505.1 Triticum aestivum
CTCGTGGGCCGAACTCTCGTGGGCCGAAGGCCAGTCGACCCGAGGCTCGTGGGCCCAAGACCCGTGGACCGGAGGCTCGTGGACCGGAGTCCGTGTAGCCTCCTCCTCGGACGAGTCCACCCTAGCAGTCACGTGCTCGGGTGAAACAGCTGGGGGTGGCGGCGAGGAAGGTGCCCTAGCAGTCACCCTACCTCCTCTCCCGCGACCACGTGCCCCACCTCCTCTCTTCCTACCTCGTCCCCTGCTGGGCACCGCGGTCGATGAAGAAGGGCCCGGCGGTGTGGACATACTGTCCAGCAACGCTCGGCGGAGAGGTACGTCTGGAATCGAAGACCTCAGACCACGCGCCGACGAAGAAGGGGCCTTGGCGCGCTCCCGACCAGCGCCCACCATCTTTCAACACCTGCCATGACAAACAGTAAACGAAATTAGTACAACATAAAAAAAAGACCGACATGAATAATAATATGTGTATCACTTAAGTGTATCATCATCAAGTACAACATTAAAAAATTTAATACCTGACACTACTAATAATCTCGATCAGTATCATCAATAAATGCATAATCATCATCATCACTATAATCAATGACGGGCTCATAGGGTTCAGTGGCATCAACATGTGCAAGGCCACCTTGACGTAATCGGTGAAGCAATGACAGGTCATCCGCAGCAGTAACCTCTTCTTGTTCCGGCTCTTCTTGTTCCTCCTCTAGGGTGATGTCGGATTCACTGTCGCTGTCTACTTCAATGTTTTGGGGTGAAGTATAGCGGTTCTTGAAAAGCTTTTTGGAAAGACGTGTCTCTTGGAAGAATTCTCCTTCATATGTGTCTGGGTTAATGTGAGGTTCATAATCCTCTTCCTTTGGGGGAGATAGTCTAGCACGTGGCGGCACTTCATAAACGACATCCCAACCTTTCAGATTTGGATTAGTTTGGCAGGCCCACGGTAGATAGAATACTTGGGTCGCCTGTTGAGCCGTAATATAGACATCAGGAACATCTAAATGGGTGCTTTGGTTGATTTCAACTAGCCCTATATGTTCATGAGTCCTTCTAGTCTCCTTCGGCTGAAACCAATAACATTTGAAGACTACGACATTCGGTGGGTTTTCACCATAGAATAGAAGTTCATAAATTGCTTCAACTCTCCCATAATACTCGGTACCTCCTTCGCCGATAGCAGATACACAACAATTTGTAGACTTTCGGTCGGCCATAGATAGCTCTTTGCCATAGGTA
>NW_025278930.1:0-1242 GCF_018294505.1 Triticum aestivum
AAGTGATATATGTGATATGATATGGCCAGAAGATGTGATGAATGATATATGTGATGTATGAGATTGATCATATTCTTGTAATAGGAATCACGACTTGCATGTCGATGAGTATGACAACCGGCAGGAGCCATAGGAGTTGTCTTTATTATTTTGCATGACCTGCGTGTCATTTGAATAACGCCATGTAATTTACTTTACTTTGTTGCTAAACGGTTAGCCATAGAAGTAGAAGTAATCGTTGGCGTGACAACTTCATGAAGACACAATGATGGAGATCATGATGATGGAGATCATGGTGTCATGCCGGTGACGAAGATGATCATGGTGCCCCGAAGATGGAGATCAAAGGAGCATGATGATATTGGCCATATCATGTCACTATTCGATTGCATGTGATGTTTATCATGTGTTTTGCATCTTATTTGCTTAGAACGACGGTAGCAAGTAGGATGATCCCTTATAATAATTTCAAGAAAGTGTTCACCCTAACTGTGCACCGTTGCGAAGGTTCGTCGTTTCGAAGCACCACGTGATGATCGGGTGTGATAGATTCTTACGTTCGCATACAACGGGTGTTGACGAGCCTAGCATGTACAGACATGGCCTCGGAACACACGCAATACACTTAGGTTGACTTGACGAGCCTAGCATGTACAGACATGGCCTCGGAACACGGAGGACCGAAAGGTCGAGCATGAGTCGTATAGAAGATACGATCAACATGGAGATGTTTACCGATCTTGACTAGTCCGTCTCACGTGATGATCGGACACGGCCTAGTTGAGTTCGGATCATGTTTCACTTAGATAACTAGAGGGATGTCTATCTGAGTGGGAGTTCATTAAATAATTTGATTATATGAACTTA
The DNA here is from genome assembly GCF_018294505.1 of Triticum aestivum. Classification (NCBI taxonomy): domain Eukaryota; kingdom Viridiplantae; phylum Streptophyta; class Magnoliopsida; order Poales; family Poaceae; genus Triticum; species Triticum aestivum. The sequence continues at coordinate 868 of NW_025278930.1, forward strand.
ATTATCATGAACTTAGTCTAAATCTTTACACTATGTATTGTAGATCAAATGGCCCACGTTGTCCTCAATTTCAACGCGTTCCTAGAGAAAACCAAGCTGAAAGATGATGGCAGCAACTATACGGACTGGGTCCGGAACCTGAGGATCATCCTCATAGCAGCCAAGAAAGATTATGTCTTAGAAGCACCGCTAGGTGAAGCACCAATCCCTGAGAACCAAGACGTTATGAACGCTTGGCAGCAGCGTGCTGATGATTACTCCCTCATTCAGTGCGGCATGCTTTACAGCTTAGAACCGGGTCTCCAAAAGCGTTTTGAGAAACATGGAGCATATGAGATGTTCGAGGAGCTGAAACTGGTTTTTCAAGCTCATGCC
>NW_025278931.1:0-1241 GCF_018294505.1 Triticum aestivum
GGGTAAAACTAAACCAGCAACACCGCCCGAATGTGCCGACAAATCCCGATAGGAGCTGCACATATCTCTTTCTCAGGGCACACTCAGATTGTCTTAGGTACGGGTAGGCCAACCCAGAGTTGCCCCTGGTGGTCACCGGTAGCTGACAGTTGGACCAACACTCAGAGGAGCACTGGCCCGGGGGGGGGGGGGTAAAATAATGATGACCCTCAGGAGCGCGACTCCCAAGGGAAAAGAAAAGGCTAGGTGGCAAATGGTAAAACCAATGTTGGGCATTGCTGGAGAAGCTTTACTTAAGGCGAACTGTCAAGGGGTTCCCATTATAGCCCAACCGCGTAAGGGACGCAAAATCCGGGAACATAACACCGATATGACGGAAACTAGGGCGGCAAGAGTGGAACAAAACACCAGGCATAAGGCCGAGCCTTCCACCCTTTACCAAGTATATAGATGCATTAATTAAGTAAGATATATTGTGATATCCCAACAAGTAAACATGTTCCAACAAGGAACAACATCTCCATGTTCCATCAAGGAACAAACTTCGAACTTCACCTGCAACTAACAACGCTATAAGAGGGCTGAGCAAAGCGGTAACATAGCCAATCAATGGTTTGCTAGGACATGGTGGGTTAGAGGTTGAACATGGCAATTTGGGTGGCTGACAAGCAAGTGGTAGGCATCGTAGCATTGGCATGGCAAAAGAGCGAGCAAACTAGCATAGCAAAGATAGTAGTGATTTCGAGGGTATGATCATCTTGCCTGAAATCCCGCAAGGAAGAAGAACGAGTCCATGAAGAAGACAAACGGACGTAGACGAACGAATCCTCACAACTCCGGAACGAAACCGAAGCTAACGAGAGAAGCAACCCGGAAAGAAACAAACAACATGGTAAACAACCAGCACATCAACATGGCACGATGCACAAACAAATGATGCATGTCCGATTTAAATAGGCATGGCATGGCAAAATGCATAAACAATCCTACAATTTAAGTGGAGCTCAATATGCAACGAGTTGCGTATTGACGGAACACCACATCAATTATTTAATTCGATCTCGTTTATGTACTCAACAATATTAAATGTTGGTTAACATGGCAAGAGGGTGAAGCAAAGTAAAACTACCTATCTAGTCAAGTTTAAATGAGGCCGGAAGCAACGAACAACAATTCCGGAAACTCCTCATGAGCATAAATTAGGTTTGGTACTGTTCTGCCCTAAACAATATTTTAGAGTT
>NW_025278932.1:0-1241 GCF_018294505.1 Triticum aestivum
TCCATAACCGGGGACACGGCTAATCATGATTAGTTTGTTACTCTGCAGAGGTTTGCGCACTTTTCCCCACATGACTCGATCGCCTCCGCTTGGTTTCTCGCACTACATGGTGTTTGAGAAACGGATGACCGAGACATAGTCTTTCAGAAGCACTAGCACCTTACATGTGGGGTAGACCGGTACACCTACATCCCCTACATCTGCTAGTCCACCCCGTAAGAGTTCGCACAGCTTAGTCAACTATGCTAGAGCCCATAGTAGCATGTGGTTGCACACGGAAGTTTCCAGTTTGAAATATCTTATGATCCCTTAGAGCCTGGGTGGCGGTCCAAAAAAACAACAGGCAAGTCCTGATAGACATCAGGTGCCTCAATCCACCCAGATGTGTGTTTAAGTTGCCACCTTAGATAAACCATTAAAATTGTCAATCTCACATCTGTCATGGATATCACTCACCCAATCCACGTCTACTGGCATAGCATAGCATAATAAGCAAACGTAGAAGTAACCCCCAAGGTTTCATAAGTAACAGGTAATAGGTACTACCTCAATTCTACTTCCCAATCCCACAATTTAATTTAGATCCTAAACAATGCAAGTGTTTGAGGGTTTGATCTAATGCAATAAAACTGGGTAGTAGGAAAGATATGATCAAAGTGTTACTTGCCTTGCTGATGATCCGCGTGTCCTAGAGATTCGAAATAACAAGCGGCGCACTCCGGGTGATCTAACGCAGACAAACAACAAGCATACAATAAGTACTCATCTAATGCACAGGGAAATCTCGAATAAAAGATCTAACCAGAGAGTTCAACTTAAGAACCCTGGTTGCAAAAGAATCGAATCAAATAAGGCATCGAAAGTCAGAACTCGAGAGAGAACGACTCGGTTTAGAAATCTGAAATTAGGTCAAAATTTCACAGTAGCAAAACTCTGTGAAAGTTGGTTAGTCGGAACGGCGGTTTCGTTATGAAACTCCAGGCGTTTGAATCACCTGATTCCGATAAACGAGCAAGAAATAAAACAGATTTGAAAATTGGATCGGAAATCAAATCAGAAAAAATAACGGATTAAATCCGATTAAAAGAAAAACGACGAACGGTTTAAATAACGGACGTTCGTTAACAGAACTAATCCAACGAACACATTCATTGAAACGAACGGTTCGGTGAACGTTCGTTAATTAAGAAAACCGAAAAAAACCAATCTAGTTTTTTTTTTAAAAAAAAAACCGAACACGT
>NW_025278933.1:0-1241 GCF_018294505.1 Triticum aestivum
AGGTGGGCCTGGCCCTGTTCGGCGTTCGCGGACACTTAACACGCTTAACGAGATCTTGGTATTTGATCTGAGTCTGGCTACGAGCCTATACGCACTAACCATCTACGTGGGAGTAGTTATGGGTATCCCGACGTCGTGGTATCAGCCGAAGCTCTTCAGACGTCAGCGACGGAGCGGCGCGCGCCGAATTGGACTGGAACGCCACTAGGCTAGGTCTGCTTTCGGCCGCCCACGCAACGTGCAGGTGTGCTCAGGGCGATGGGCCCAGACCCCTGCGCGCTTAGGTTTAGACCGGCGTGCTGGCCTCTCTGTTTTGCCTAGGTGGGGCTGCGACGTGTTGATCTTCCGAGGCCGGGCATGACCCAGGAAAGTGTGTCCGGCCAAATGGGATCGAGCGTGTTGGGCTATGTGGTGCACCCCTGCAGGGAAGTTAATCTATTCGAATAGTCGTGATCTTCGGTAACAGGACGACTTGGAGTTGTACCTTGACCTTATGACAACTAGAACCGGATACTTAATAAAACACACCCTTCCAAGTGCCAGATACAACCGGTGGTCGCTCTCCCTCAGGGATACGAGGGGAGGATCGCCGGGTAGGATTATGCTATGCGATGCTACTTGAAGATGTTACTTGGAGATGCTACTTGGAGGACTTCAATCTGCTCTCTTATACTTGATGCAAGACGAAGGTGACCAGAAGCGTAGTCTTCGACAGGATTAGTTATCCCCCTCTTATTCTGGCATTCTGCAGTTCAGTCCACTGATATGGCCTCCTTACACATATACCCATGCATATGTAGTGTAGTTCCTTGCTTGCGAGTACTTTGGATGAGTACTCACGGTTGCTTCCTCCCCCCTTTTTCCCCCTTTCCTTCTTCCTGGTTGTCGCAACCAGATGCTGGAGTCCAGGAGCCTGACGCCGCCGACGACGACCTGGAGTAGTTAGGAGGATCCCAGGCAGGAGGCCTGCGCCTCTTTCGATCTGTATCCCAGTTTGTGCTAGCCTTCTTAAGGCAAACTTGTTTAACTTATGTCTGTACTCAGATATTGTTGCTTCCGCTGACTCGTCTATGATCGAGCACTTGTATTCGAGCCCTCGAGGCCCCTGGCTTGTATTATGATGCTTGTATGACTTATTTTATTTGTAGAGTTGTGTTGTGATATCTTCCTGTGAGTCCCTGATCTTGATCGTACACATTTGCGTGCATGATTAGTGTACGATTGAATCGGGGGCGTCACAA
>NW_025278934.1:0-1241 GCF_018294505.1 Triticum aestivum
TTCTCCCTGAGTATGCACCGTTGCCAAAGTTCGTCGTGCCCAGACACCACGTGATGATCGGGTGTGATAAGCTCTACGTCCATCTACAACGGGTGCAAGCCAGTTTTTGCACACGCAGAATACTCAGGTTAAACTTGACGAGCCTAGCATATGCAGATATGGCCTCGGAACACGGAGACCGAAAGGTCGAGCGTGAATCATATAGTAGATATGATCAACATAACGATGTTCACCATTGAAAACTACTCCATCTCACGTGATGATCGGTCATGGTTTAGTTGATTTGGATCACGTAATCACTTAGAGGATTAGAGGGATGTCTATCTAAGTGGGAGTTCTTAAATAATATGATTAATTGAACTTAAATTTATCATGAACTTAGTACCTGATAGTATCTTGCTTGTTTATGTTGATTGTAGATAGATGGCTCGTGCTGTTGTTCCATTGAATTTTTATGCGTTCCTTGAGAAAGCAAAGTTGAAAGATGATGGTAGCAATTACACGGACTGGGTCCGTAACTTGAGGATTATCCTCATTGCTGCACAGAAAAATTACATCCTGGAAGCACCGCTGGGTGCCAGGCCTGCTGCTGGAGCAACACCAGATGTTATGAACGTCTGGCAGAGCAAAGTTGATGACTACTCGATAGTTCAGTGTGCCATGGTTTACGGCTTAGAATCGGGACTTCAACGACGTTTTGAACGTCATGGAGCATATGAGATGTTCCAGGAGTTGAAGTTAATATTTCAAGCAAATGCCCGAATTGAGAGATATGAAGTCTCCAATAAGTTCTATAGCTGCAAGATGGAGGAGAACAGTTCTGTCAGTGAGCATATACTCAAAATGTCTGGGTATAATAATCACTTGATTCAATTGGGAGTTAATCTTCCGGATGATTGCGTTATTGATAGAATTCTCCAATCACTGCCACCAAGCTACAAGAGCTTCGTGATGAACTATAATATGCAAGGGATGAACAAGACTATTCCCGAGCTCTTCGCAATGCTGAAAGCTGCGGAGGTAGAAATCAAGAAGGAGCATCAAGTGTTGATGGTTAACAAGACCACTAGTTTCAAGAAAAAGGGCAAAGGGAAGAAAAAGGGGAACTTCAAGAAGAACGGCAAGCAAGTTGCTGCTCAAGAGAAGAAACCCAAGTCTGGACCTAAGCCTGAAACTGAGTGCTTCTACTGCAAGCAGACTGGTCACTGGAAGCGGAACTGCCCCAAGTATTTGGCGGATAA
>NW_025278935.1:0-1241 GCF_018294505.1 Triticum aestivum
CCTGTGGCATCCCTACCTATCCAGCTCTTGGAGTCCCTCATCCTTTTCTTAAATTTCCTAGCATGTCTCCTGAGCTCCACAACTTCTGAATCCTCCCCACTATCATCAGTATGTCCAATGTATTCAGGGTCACTGTCTGAGTCTGAATTTTGATTGGCACTGTCAACATTTGCAGCTATCACCATTTGGTTATTCACATGCCCTGAAGCCTGAGGTTCAGAAGCACAAGCTGATGCAGGTTGACTTGGATCCAAAACCTGTGAAAAAACACCTTCCATGCCTGCCATTTCATCCACATCTACTACTCTGCTTCTTCTCTGCTTCAAGGGGCTGCAAATTCTTTCAGTGATTACACCAGTTTCATCAGGTATGAGCACATCAGTGTCAGACTCTGCAGGTTCAACAGCATTTACTGGCACTGGTTCTTCTGCAGTTATAAGTGCATCTGGTTCTTCAGCAGTTAAAACTGCATCTAGTTCATCATCATCACTCTGTTCCATGAGTTCATCCTCAAAATCACTCCCACTACTGTTGTTGTCATTGCTATCTTCCTCTCCATGATACTCCACATACACATCAGCAACTCCTCCAACACAAATGTAGTCAGACATCTTCACACACGAACTGTCATCATGAAGGAACACCAAACCATTGATAAGCTCTTTTCCAGGAAGCAGAAAATAGAACTTCATCGATTCCATCAACTGAGTATGATCTTTTAAATAGCCTTTCACTTCCTGCAGTGACAGTTTATCCCTCTCAATCTCTGACATTGCTTGATCTCCCCCAACATAGTCCAAATTTGGACCAATGTGGATGAACTTCCCTCCAATATGAAACCGAACGTTCAAAATCTCACTTGGGTCCATGATTTCACTGAAAAAACATACACCGCGATCAAAATAAAGCATAACAATCTATTCCTAAATCAATCTATTCACAAAAAATCAATCTTTTTCTGTCACCCAAATCGTCCCCAATTTTGCCCCAAATTTGCCGCTCAAACCCTAACCCTAATGCCGCAACTACTCCAACCTATGAATAACAAGGGAGGAGGGCATCCAGAACATTACCTGCTCCTTCGATGCGCCGTCGCGCCGTCACGATCGTCGCAGAGGTGGCGATCAACCGCCGGTCGCCATTGCCGTCGCCAGAGAAGGATGAATGCAGAGGGACGCGGAGAGAACGAAGCGAAATGACGGGCCGAACTGGGCCGGCCCACTAATATCGCCTCAGGCGCG
>NW_025278936.1:0-1241 GCF_018294505.1 Triticum aestivum
GAAAAGCGATCACCGGGTTGTCTGTGGAACTTGGAAGGGTGTGTTTTATTAAGTATCCGGTTCTAGTTGTCATAAGGTCAAGGTACAACTCCAAGTCGTCCTGTTACCGAAGATCACGGCTATTCGAATAGATTAACTTCCCTGCAGGGGTGCACCACATAGCCCAACACGCTCGATCCCATTTGGCCGGACACACTTTCCTGGGTCATGCCCGGCCTCGGAAGATCAACACGTCGCAGCCCCACCTAGGCACAACAGAGAGGCCAGCACGCCGGTCTAAACCTAAGCGCGCAGGGGTCTGGGCCCATCGCCCTGAGCACACCTGCACGTTGCGAGGGCGGCCGAAAGCAGACCTAGCCTAGTGGCGTTCCAGTCCAATTCGGCGCGCGCCGCTCCGTCGCTGACGTCCGAAGTGCTTCGGCTGATACCACGACGTCGGGATACCCATAACTACTCCCACGTAGATGGTTAGTGCGTATAGGCTCGTAGCCGACTCAGATCAAATACCAAGATCTCGTTAAGCGTGTTAAGTATCCGCGAACGCCGAACAGGGCCAGGCCCACCTGTCTCCTAGGTGGTCTCAACCTGCCCTGTCGCTCCGCCACAAAGTAACAGTCGGGGGCCGTCGGGAACTCAGGCCCACCTCTACCGGGATGGAGCCACCTGTCCTTTCAGCCCCCCTCGTCAGAATCACTTGCGGGTACTCAATGAGCTGACCCGACTTTAGTCACCATCTGTACAATATGTATGTATGTATAGTATATACCCGTGATCACCTCCCAAGTGGTCACGGCCCGATAGTATAGCAAGGCAGACTGACAAGAATGTAGGGCCAATGATGATAAACTAGCATCCTATACTAAGCATTTAGGATTGCAGGTAAGGTATCAACAGATGTAGCGACAATGCCAGGCTATGCATCAGAATAGGGTTAACGGAAAGCAGTAACATGCTACACTACTCTAATGCAAGCAGTGTAGAGAAGAGTAGGCGATATCTGGTGATCAAGGGGGGGCTTGCCTGGTTGCTCCGGCAAGAGAGAGGAGTCGTCAACTCCGTAGTCGAACTGGTCAGCAGCAGCGTCGGTCTCGTAGTCTACCGAAGAGAAGAGGGGGAAGAAACAATAAATACAGTGCAAACATAAGCAAGACAACACAAGACACGATAAAGAGCGAAGCTAGTTGTGTCCTAACGCAGTATGAGGTGATGCCGGCGAAGGGGGAAAACATCCGGGAAATATT
>NW_025278937.1:0-1241 GCF_018294505.1 Triticum aestivum
GCCAGCGAACGTGTGTAGTACATTTGAGAAGATGTCTGTATTTCATTAAATGCCGGCATCCAGCAACAGGACAATAGAGCTTTAGCCGTTAATTATTGATAATAAAGAAAAGATTTCATCGAGATGTAACTATACGACAACAGATTGACGAACTATCATCCATTGTTGAATGCTTTCGCTTGAACGGATGGACACAGGTTTGGAGCTCATCTTCTCGGTACGGGAACGGGTAGCCTATGGTTGTCTCCAGACCAGCGGGGGTCTCCGGTGACGGAGGCATCACCATAAGCAACTGCTGTATCGCCATCCCATCTCGTCGTCGAAGCCTGGCGGCTGAGGAGTCGCCATCTGCATCTCCTCCATATCCATCCCCGGGGCAAACATGGGCAGCCAAGGCATCTCCTGCATATCCATCCCGGCGGTGACCCCCTGTGCCGGAGGCAGCTCCATGACCATCCACTGCTGCATATTAATCCCAGAGGCAAACCTCCGAGGTGGAGGCAGCCTCGCCATCACCATCTGATGATGTTGCTGCTACCGAACTCCAAAGTGTTGCCACCGAAGAGTTGCAATGGCAGTGGCAGGGCCACCTCCGCCATGCGGCTCACATCAACGTGCAGAAAGTGTTCCACAACAGAGTCGACCGATGGATGGCCGAAGGTGAGGGCGGCCACCTGCGCGCCGGTCAGGACCGCCAGATCGGTGGCCTTGGTGAAGAACCCCATGCGGCCCATTCTTGGAGAAACTGTTGCTCGGGCGCATACCAGATTTTTGTTGAAAGCAGAGCAACGTAGCGGACCGGGGCTGTAGCCGGGGTCGGATATAGATGACAGGTGGGGTTTGAGGAGTTTGGTCCTTCATTGAGCAACCAATCACCGAAGCGGAAGCTGCTCATCTCTTGGAGACCAATGCCAAATTTGAGAAGGCGGCGCCGCTGAATCTCTAGGGCATGGAGGTGGGTGGCGCGCTCCATGCCGCCGACAGTTAGCGGGTGGACTTCCGGTGTGGGAAGGGAGAGGAGGGGAAGGGGGGATATTATACCGGCGAAGGGCAGCAGAGATACGGGGGAGGTAGAGGTGACAGATGCTCTAGATTCTCAGGAGACGAATGGGCGGAGAATGTTCTCCTTCGGTGTCTTGGCAACCACGGATGGATTTTTTTTGATTCAACAAGGAACCAACGATACCATCTTAATCTATGGGGAATCCTTAACCAACCAAAGGGTGTGGTTAGCTTCTAAC
>NW_025278938.1:0-1241 GCF_018294505.1 Triticum aestivum
CCCTGTTCACATCGTTCGGGGCCGTATGGGAAACCTCGGCCGGACTCCCTGCGGATGGAACCTGAATAGGCGATAAACCTGGACTAGATGCTTAAGTGTTTAGGTAGGTCGTGGTCTACACCCACGTCGGCTTTCGCTTGAAGTCTGCCGAGCACATGTCGTGTGCAGACGCTAAGTGGTGGAAACATGTATGAAGAAGTACACCCCTGCAGGGTTAACATGATCTATTCGAATAGCCGCGTCCGCGGTAAAGGACTACTTGGTTGCCTATACAGTTCATAGACAAGTAAATGGAAACTACTAAAAGCCTCAAGATAAGTGTGAGTGCCGAGGATGGCTCTTCCGTAGGAAGACGGAGGTGGATCCTCGGTAGTGTATTGAAGTGGTGAGTAGTGGACTCGTGTGCGCAAAACTGTTTCAATTGGAGTATCTTAGGATAGTCTAGCCAAGAGTCAAAGCTGGCTTGCTGCAATAACTCCACCAACCCCTCTTGATACTATGCATGTATGTAGGATCTGATGTAAGTCTTGCTGAGTACCTTTGTACTCATGTTGCTATAATCTACATTTTTTATAGAAGACGCTGCAACCCCTTCTGATGGGTTCTATGTAGACGTTGACATCAACGAGTAGGCTAAAGACCCAGGTGGTGACCCTGAGCTTGTGAAGGACCACATAGTATAGCCAGGCTTTCCAAGCCTCTTTTATTTTACTAGTTGTCTGTACTCAGACAAGTTACTTCCGCTGTTGGCTTGTATGATTGTATGACTTGTATGTTGGGTCGTGAGACCCGTACCTTGTGTGTATGATATGTATGGCTCCCTGAGCCTTAAATAAAGTACTTGTGTCGTAGAGTCATGTTGTGATGCTTCGTTGTATTTGCACATATCGAGCATATTGTGTGTATGATTGAAATGCTTGGTATGTGTGGGATCTGACTATCTAGTTGTTTATCTTTAGTAGCCTCTCTTACCGGGAAATGTCTCCTAGTGTTACCGCTGAGCCATGGTAGCTTGCTACTGCTCTGGAACACTTAGGCTGGCCGGCATGTGTCCTTCTTCGTTCCTGTGTCTGTCCCTTCGGGGAAATGTCACGCTTTGAGTACCGGAGTCCTGTTAGCCCGCTACAGCCCGGTTTACCGGAGTCCTGCTAGCCCAGTGCTACAGCCCGGACCCACTTGCTGATGACCGACACGTTCAAAGCTGGGTCATGGATGCCTGTCCCTGTAAGTCTGTGCCACTT
>NW_025278939.1:0-1241 GCF_018294505.1 Triticum aestivum
CGGCCAAGCTCTACGAGTTCAGCAATCGCGGTACTGCCTGGTTTCTCAGTCATCTCCATGGGCCTTCATGTAGCCCTTCTTCTACTTGGCCATTCACTGACATCGCTCTTTTCCCCATTAGCAACGATCCCTGTAACATTCAAAGAACCAGGTCAGTTGTTTCTCTAATGAGCACAAAACACGACAGGGAAAAGATGATAACAAAATAAGTAAGAAGAGGTTCATGGATCTTCACATTGTGCAACAGTCTAACAAGGACCCATGGGTTCGAATTGACCAAAAATCTTCTACAATAGTCTAACAAGGACCAAGCATCAAGGTGAGGCATCGACAATTTGCTCTCAACTAAACTCGAGACCTATAAAACATTGCCAGATCACAGATATATACAACCTCTCAAAGCAACAATCTCTAGCCAATTGAAACACTACATCACTAGCTACTTAGAATAAAATCGCATAGTTTAGTAAAGATTAAATCCAGTTAAGCACAATGCGAACATTATTGAAGCACATTAAAAAAACATCATAAAATCACATACAAGATGGAGAAAAAAAAGGTATGATGCAGTTAGATGCATCAGTTTGACACCATGATTTTCTCAAGCATTGCCTGTTAACAGAGAGGGGAAATGCTCTCACCTATACACCAAGTTGCCCGACTAAGATGGGGGCGATGCGAACACGGTGGAGGAAGCAGTGGCCATTCCTCGCGTACTGGCGCACGGTTGTGGAGGTGGGCTTTGTCTTAGGCGGAGGCGGCCCCCTCGATCTGTGGCGTGGCCCTTGGTGCTGGAGGGATGCCGATGAGGACATGAGGTCGAACTCACATAGGAGCTTGTTGTTCATTGCCATCTCACATTCACCTTGCAACACACGCATACCCACTTGCATCTGGTTGTCAGCAGTAGTTTGGAACACCTGCAGGTGAGAACATACATAGCTTAAGATGCTGCCAAAATAATATGGAAGAGCTTCCTCTAGTCAGATGAAGCGATCAATGGTCAACACAAATTTTTGCAATGTGTTTTTCAGTGCATGATTGTTTGTAGGATGAATGGGTGGATTTGTTGTTTGTTGTATGCCTCTTATTCTTTTTGCCAAAGGCACCTACATCCAATTTGGGTTTAACTGAGCACTTGATCAGACGCGATAACATACCATCTTGATATTACCTCCACGCAAAGGGGGATTTGAGTGTGGTGTGGTGGGGTGGAGAGAGAGAGAGAGAGAGAGAGAGAG
>NW_025278940.1:0-1241 GCF_018294505.1 Triticum aestivum
AAAATTCATAACTTTTATTCTGTAACTCCAAATTGGACAAATTATATATGAAAAATGATCAGAAAAATCCAATCTATCCATCTGTACTATTTTCATGCATGATCAAACAAGTTAAATTGATGTTTTAAGCAGAACAAGGAAAAGCACTTTAAAAGACCATATTTGAATTTGAAATTTGAATCCTTGATTCAAATTTGTTCAAACCCCTCTGGTTTTAGTTGCATTAGCCCAACACACTCATATTGCCATGTTTCATGCATGCATCATATTGTTGCACATTGTTTGGTGATGCTTGTGTATCGATGTCCTTTGCGACAGGTTCTGCCCCCGAGGAGTACCGTGATTACCCTAACGAAGAACCATATCAGTGCATCGAACCATCAGGCAAGCAACCAACCATTTGATCATATCGATACAATCCCATGTTCTCGCTCCTGCTCTCTTTTACTGCATTAAGACAACGCGATTCAAACTGTTGTGTGCTACGGTAGTTGAACCCATTTCCTCTGCATGACCTGTCATTGCCACAGTAACTAGATGAAACCCACTAGCATGTGTAGGAGTTGATTGAGCCATATGTATGTGTTATTCCTACCTTGCTATGCCTGCTATGCTTAGAGTCGTGTCAGGTCTGGTTCATCTGGGTGATGGGCTAGAGTGAAATGATTATGTCGGTAATGAGAGTGGTGTGGTGAACACGATTTGGTAAAGGTATCGATGAGAGGCCATGTAGGAGTACATGGTGGGTTGTTTCATTGAAGCTGACCTTAAGCACTGAGATCTGTATGTGTGATTTAAGAATCAGCTACTACCATGCATTGGGCCCGAAACCAATGGACCCTCTCGACTTCTTATTCACCCTAGTTCTCCGTCCAGGAGTTGCAAGTAGTTTCTGGTGTTGTAGCCTACTGGAGGCCGTGGACAGCGCTGACCGTAGGGGTGGGCTGTGATGCGGTAGGTACGTGGCACGGTGTACCGAATACCCGTTAGGTATCTCGGGAACCCTGTTCACATCGTTCGGGGCCGTATGGGAAACCTCGGCCGGACTCCCTGCGGATGGAACCCGAATAGGCGATAAACCTGGACTGGAGGCTTAGGTGATTAGGTAGGTCGTGGCCGACACCCACGTTGGGCTTCCGCTTGAAGGTTGCCGAGTACATGTCGTGTAAGCGACGATAAGTGGTGAGAGCGTGTATGAAGAAGTACACCCCTGCAGGGTTAACATGATCTATTCGAATAGC
>NW_025278941.1:0-1241 GCF_018294505.1 Triticum aestivum
CTGTTGCATACTTTTCTGAAAAATTGAGTGGGCCTAGTCTGAATTATTCTACTTATGATAAAGAATTATATGCTCTTGTTCGGACTTTAGAAACATGGCAACATTATTTATGGCCCAAAGAATTTGTTATACATTCTGATCATGAATCTTTGAAACATATTAAAAGTCAAGCTAAACTGAATCGTAGACATGCTAAATGGGTTGAATTCATTGAGACTTTCCCTTATGTCATTAAACACAAGAAGGGAAAAGAAAATGTTATTGCGGATGCATTGTCTCGTCGCTATACTATGCTTTCACAACTTGACTTCAAAATATTTGGTTTGGAGACCATCAAAGATCAATATGTGCATGATGCTGATTTTAAAGATGTAATGCAGAATTGTAAAGAAGGAAGAATGTGGAACAAGTTTGTCGTTAATGATGGATTTGTGTTTCGTGCTAACAAGCTATGCATTCCAGCTAGCTCCGTTCGTCTTTTGTTGTTGCAGGAAGCGCATGGAGGAGGATTAATGGGGCATTTTGGCGTGAAGAAGACGGAGGACGTACTTGCTACACATTTCTTTTGGCCAAAGATGAGACGGGATGTTGAGCGTTTTATTGCTCGATGCACTACATGTCAAAAAGCTAAGTCACGACTCAATCCTCATGGTTTATATATGCCTTTGCTTGTACCTAGTGTTCCTTGGGAGGATATATCTATGGACTTTGTTTTAGGTTTACCTCGAACAAAGAAGGGGAGGGATAGCATATTTGTTGTCGTGGATAGATTTTCGAAAATGGCACACTTTATACCATGTCATAAAAGCGATGATGCTGTTAATGTTGCTGATTTGTTCTTTCGTGAAATTATTCGCTTGCATGGTGTGCCAAATACTATTGTTTCAGATCGTGATACTATATTTCTTAGCCACTTTTGGAGATGTTTATGGGCTAAGTTGGGGACTAAACTGCTTTTTAGTACTACTTGTCACCCCCAAACTGATGGACAAACTGAAGTAGTCAATAGAACGTTGTCTACTATGCTTAGGGCTGTTTTGAAGAATAATAAGAAAATGTGGGAGGAATGCTTGCCTCATATTGAATTTGCTTATAATCGTTCATTGCATTCTACTACTAAGATGTGCCCTTTTGAAGTTGTGTATGGTTTCCTACCTCGTGCACCTATTGATTTGTTGCCTCTTCCATCTTCGGAGAAGGTTAATTTTGATGCTAAACAACGTGCTGAATTGATTTTAAAA
>NW_025278942.1:0-1241 GCF_018294505.1 Triticum aestivum
TAGATGAAACCCACTAGCATGAGTAGGAGTTGTTTGAGCCCTGTTGTGCCTACTCATTCATGTTTGTTTGTCATGCCTGCTACTGCTTAGAGTTGAGTCAGGTCTGATTCATCGGGGATGAATCAGAGGCGTGTGAACATGTCCTACTGTGTGTGAGCTAAGTGTGTGAATACGATTTGGTAAAGGTAGCGGTGAGAGGCCATGTAGGAGTACATGGTGGGTTGTCTCATTGCAGCCGTCCTCAGGAACTGAGTTCTGTGTTTGTGATCCATGATTCAGCTACTACCACGCATTGGGCCCGAAACCAATGGACCCTCTCGGCTTCTTGATCACCCTTGTCCTCTGTCCAGGAGTTGCAAGTAGTTTCTGGTGTTTGTAGTATGCTGGAGGCCGTGCACAGCGCTGACCGTAGGGGTGGGCTGTGATGCGGTAGGCACGTGGCACGGTGTACCGGGCGCCCATTTGGTGTCTCGGGAACCCTGTTCACATCGTTTGGGGCTGTGAGCGAAACTCCGGCCGGATCTCCTCATGGATGGAACCCGAATAGGCGATAAACCTGGACTAGAGACTTAGGTGATTAGGTAGGTCGTGGCCGACACCCACGTTGGGCTTCCGCTTGAAGGTTGCCGAGTACATGTCGTGTAAACGGCGGTAAGTGGTGAGAGCGTGTGTGAAGAAGTACACCCCTGCAGGGTTAACATCATCTATTCGAATAGCCGTGTCCGCGGTAAAGGACTTCTGGGTTGCTTATATCAGTTCATAGAGAAGTGAAAGTGGATACTCTAAAATACGCAAGATAAGCGTGAGTGCTATGGATGGCGTTCTCGTAGGGAGACGGGAGCGGATCCATAGTGGTGTATTGATATGGTGAATATGTGGACTCATGTGCGCCACCTCAAAAGAGTTACTTGCAATCGTAGTTCAGGATAGCCACCGAGTCAAAGCTGGCTTGCTGCAGTTAAACCCCACCATCCCTTTGTTGATAATGATGCATATGTAGATAGATCTGATGTAAGTCTTGCTGGGTACATTTGTACTCACGTTTGCCTATTTTATGTTTTTGCAGAGAGATTTCGGTCTCGCTAGTAGTTCCACGTGGACTTCGACGTTTAGCTTGATACCTCAGCTACGATCTTGTGCCCTCGGCAGGATCTGATAGATAGTCAGGCTTCTCAGCCTTTTTCATTTATAGATGTCTGTACTCAGACATGATAGCTTCCGCTTGTGCTTTGACTTGTATG
>NW_025278943.1:0-1241 GCF_018294505.1 Triticum aestivum
ACAAGAATCGGCCAAATATGTGAGTGTTGATGACCGACATGTAAACGCACCCCGGGGTTCGTCAATCATGGAAATGACTCCGGGACCCCAAAACAGAGTAATAGTCCAAGAAACGGGTCAGAATCGGCCGAAACTGTGATTGTTGATGACCGACACGTAAGCACACCTTGGGGTTCAACAACTATGGAAATCGCTTCGGGACCCCAAAACGGTGAATAATAGTCCACAAAACGGGTCAGAATTGGACAAAACTGTGAGTGTTGACGACGAACACATAAACGCACCCCGGGGTTCATCAATCGTGGAAATCGCTCTGGGTCCCCAAAACGCTGAGTAATAGTGCATGAAACCGCGAGTAATAGTCCATGAAACGAGAATCGCTTTGGGAACCCAAAACGGTGAGTAATAGTCCATGAAACGGGCAAGAAACGGCCGAAACCGCGAATGTTGATGATTGACACGTAAGCGCACCTTCGAGTTCGATAACCATGGAAATCACTCGGGGACCCCGAAATGGTGAGTAATAGTGGATGAAGCGGGCCAGAATCGGCCAAAACTGCGAGTGTTAATGATCAACACGTAAACACACCTTGGGTTTCAACAACTATGGAAATCGCTTCGGGACCCGAAAATGATGAGTAATAGTCGAAGAAACGGGTCAGAATTGGACAAAACTGTGAGTTTTGACAACTGACACATAAACGCACCCCGGTTTCATCAATCGTGGAAATCGCTCTAGGTCCCCAAAACGGCGAGTAATAGTGCATGAAACGGACAAGAATCGGCCAAATATGGGAGTGTTGATGATTGACACGTAAACGCACCCCGAGGTTCGTCAATCGTGGAAATGACTCCGGGACCCCAAAATAGAGTAATAATCCAAGAAACGGGCCAGAATCAGCCCGAACTGTGATTGTTGATGACCGACACATAAGCGCACCTTGGAGTTCGACAACCATGGAAATCGCTTTGGGGCCCAAAAATGGTGAGTAATAGTCCATGACACGGGCCAGAATCGCTAAAAAGTGCAAGTGTTGATGACCAACACGTAAGCACACCTTGGGGTTCAACAACTATGAAAATCGCTTCGGGACCCCAAAACGTTGAGTAATAGTCCACGAAACGGGTCAGAATTGGACAAAACTGTGAGAGTTGATGACGGACACATAAACGCATCCCAGGGTTCATCAATCGTGGAAATCACTCTGGGTCCCCAAAACGCTGACTAATAGTGCATGAAA
>NW_025278944.1:0-1241 GCF_018294505.1 Triticum aestivum
CAGCCCAAGTAGTTGGAATAGGATATAATCTACAATGTTCAGACCACCATACACATGCAAAACTAGTGAAAGCACAAACGGCAGCAGCAACTCGTCTCTCCTCAGGATATTGTAAACATGTAAATCGTTGTTCAGTTTCTAACTCCCAAGTAAGATATATATCAGGAACATATCTACCCTCAAATGGTGGAATATTCAATTTCAGTTTAGGAATATGGACATCATCTCGTACCTGAGGTGGTGGTGCAGGCCTACCATTACGAATATATACCTGAGGTCGACCTGCTGGTGGTGGTACAGGTGGCTGCACGTAGTGTTGATTTTGATCAACCTCATCCTCATAATCTCCCACATAATCATCCTCCTCCGCATCAGCAGCAGGAGCCACAGAAGTATCAACAGCAGCACCAACAGTTTGGCCAAACGCGAGAGGAACACGGCTTGCTCGGCGGAGGTCTGCTTCGCGACGTGGAGGTAGTCGTTGTTGTTGTTGTTGGAGAGGTGCGTTAGGTGCAGCGGGTGGTGGTGGTGGAAGACGCGCGAGCAATTCATTAAACTTGTTATCGAGCTTTGTTTCGAACGTCTTCTCAAGGCCAGTGATCTTCTCCATGGCCTCTTCAAAATTATTCAGCACATCTTGCACCTGTTCAGTCATCATTTGCTGAAACTTATCATGAAGCTCCTTGTTCGATAAATTCTCCCAGTCAATCTCGTCGGCTTGTGATCCTGGCATGGTTAGCAGCAATAGAAACACACAAGAATATGATCCTACAGACTATAAACAAGTGGTGGTGGTGGGTGTCACAAATCCGTGAAGCAAATCTCAAATTCTTACCAGTTCTTACCCAGCAGCAGGCGGTGATCGGCAACCGTTGTAGTCAAAAACTCTCAAAGCTTGGATAGAGCGAGTACCAGGGAGAGTCAAACGCACGACGTAGATGTATGTGGAGCTGGGAAGGCTTATAATATGGTAGCAAAAAGGGTCAGCAATAATCAATTCAGAGATGCAAAGTTGAATAAACGCTCAACGACGGTACTGTGCTGGTCCTAGGCTAGACTGTGCTAGAGACGCGAGCCTAGAACACCAACAAAATCACGGCGCGGCACGTAAACAAGGGAAAAGCACACTCTGAATTTTTTTTTTCGCTCTTTTTTTTTTGCGCTCTTTTTTTTTGCGCTGCTTTTTTTTTGCGAAAAATCACTATAATGGCGAGTGTCTCAAAACTCTTCCTAGCTCAAAC
>NW_025278945.1:0-1241 GCF_018294505.1 Triticum aestivum
CCTAAGAAGGACAAGTCGCTCCGAATGTGCATTGATTTCAAGCACATCAACCGGGCCTGCCCGAAAGATCACTTTCCTCTCCCTCGCATAGATCAAATTGTTGACTCGACCGCGGGATGCGAGAGGTTGTCTTTTTTAGATGCTTACTCCGGGTACCACCAGATCCGTCTGTACGGGCCCGATGAGGTAAAAACAGCTTTCATCACTCCATTCGGGTGCTTCTGCTATATCACCATGCCATTCGGCCTCAAGAATGCCGGAGCCACATTTATGCGAATGATTCAGAAGTGTCTACTCACCCAAATCAGTCGGAATGTGGAAGCTTATATGGATGATATTGTTGTCAAGTCACGAAAAGGTTCCGACCTGCTCGCTGACCTCGCCGAAACATTTGCCAACCTCAGAAGGTATGATATCAAGCTCAATCCATCAAAGTGCACATTTGGTGTTCCTGGTGGCAAGTTACTCGGTTTTCTCGTTTCCGAACGGGGAATCGACGCTAACCCAGAGAAGATTGGCACTATTCTCCGAATGAAACGCCCTGTGCGAGTGCACGATGTCCAGAAGCTTACTGGATGCTTGGCCGCATTAAGTCGATTCATCTCATGACTCGGTGAAAAGGCACTGCCTCTTTACCGACTGATGAAGAAGGCTGACAAGTTCGAGTGGACTCCAGAAGCTGATGCAGCGTTGGCCGAGCTAAAAGCTCTGCTCTCCACCCAGCCGGTGCTTGCTGCTCCAATCAGCAAAGAGCCTCTGTTGCTCTACATCGCAGCCACAGGACAAGTCGTTAGTACTATGCTAACGGTCGAGCGGGAAGAAGAAGGAAAAGCTCTCAAAGTTCAGCGCCCAGTGTATTATTTGTCTGAAGTCTTGACTCCATCCAAGCAGAGATATCCTCATTATCAGAAGCTTGTGTATGGAATATACATGACCACAAAGAAGGTTGCTCATTATTTCTCTGACCATTCCATCACAGTCGTCAGCGACGCTCCACTATCAGAGATTTTGCACAACAGAGATGCAACTGGTCGAGTGGCCAAATGGGCGATTGAACTTCTTCCCCTTGATATCAAGTTTGAGGCAAAGAAAGCCATTAAGTCCCAGGCGATAGCAGATTTCCTCGCCGAGTGGATTGAACAACAGCAGCCGACTGAAGTTCACTCGGAGCATTGGACTATGTTTTTCGATGGCTCTAAGATGTTGAATGGTTCCGGTGCTGGGGTTGTCCTGGTTTCCCC
>NW_025278946.1:0-1241 GCF_018294505.1 Triticum aestivum
CGGCGGTCCGCCGTCCAGAAGAGAAAGGCCATCGGTGAAGAAGTGGCTCGACTGTTGGCAGCAGGATTTATCCGAGAGATATTCCACTCCGAGTGGCTCGCTAATGTCGTCATGGTTCCTAAGAAGGACAAGTCGCTCCGAATGTGCATTGATTTCAAGCACATCAACCGGGCCTGCCCGAAAGATCACTTTCCTCTCCCTCGCATAGATCAAATTGTTGACTCGACCGCGGGATGCGAGAGGTTGTCTTTTTTAGATGCTTACTCCGGGTACCACCAGATCCGTCTGTATGGGCCCGATGAAGTAAAAACAGCTTTCATCACTCCATTCGGGTGCTTCTGCTATATCACCATGCCATTCGGCCTCAAGAATGTCGGAGCCACATTTATGCGAATGATCCAGAAGTGTCTACTCACTCAAATCAGTCGGAATGTGGAAGCTTATATGGATGATATTGTTGTCAAGTCACGAAAAGGTTCCGACCTGCTCGCCGACCTCGCCGAAACATTTGCCAACCTCAGAAGGTATGATATCAAGCTCAATCCATCAAAGTGCACATTTGGAGTTCCTAGTGGCAAGTTACTCGGTTTTCTCGTTTCCGAACGGGGAATCGACGCCAACCCAGAAAAGATTGGCACTATTCTCCGAATGAAACGCCCTGTGCGAGTGCACGATGTCCAGAAGCTTACTGGATGCTTGGCCGCATTAAGTCGATTCATCTCACGACTCGGTGAAAAGGCATTGCCTCTTTACCGACTGATGAAGAAGGCTGACAAGTTCAAGTGGACTCCAGAAGCTGATGCAGCGTTTGCCGAGCTAAAAGCTCTGCTCTCCACCCAGCCGGTGCTTGCTGCTCCAATCAGCAAAGAGCCTCTGTTGCTCTACATCGCAGCCACAGGACAAGTCGTCAGTACTGTGCTAACGGTCGAGCGGGAAGAAGAAGGAAAAGCTCTCAAAGTTCAGCGCCCAGTGTATTATTTGTCTGAAGTCTTGACTCCATCCAAGCAGAGATATCCTCATTATCAGAAGCTTGTGTATGGAATATACATGACCACAAAGAAGGTTGCTCATTATTTCTCTGACCATTCAATCACAGTCGTCAGCGACGCTCCACTATCAGAGATTTTGCACAACAGAGATGCAACTGGTCGAGTGGCCAAATGGGCGATTGAACTTCTTCCCCTTGATATCAAGTTTGAGGCAAAGAAAGCCATTAAGTCCCAGGCAATAGCAGATTTCCT
>NW_025278947.1:0-1241 GCF_018294505.1 Triticum aestivum
CCACGACCTGACTAACCGAACAAGTCTCTAGTCCAGGTTTATCGCCTATTCGGGTTCCATCCGCAAGGAGATCCGGCCGGGGTGTCGCTTACGGCCCCAAACGATGTGTGCAGGGTTCCCAAGCCCACCAACCGGGTGCCACTTGGTACACCGGGCCACTGTGCCTAGTCTGTCCCAAGCCCACCTGTACCGGGTGCCACTTGGTAGACTACTAACACTGCCTACAAACACCAGAAACTAGTTGCAACTCCTGGACAGAGATCAAGTTGATTAATAAGTCGAGAGGGGCACTTAAGCATTCCAATGTGTGGTAGTAGCTGGTCATGGATCACAAACACAGAACTCAGTTCCTGAGGACGGCTGCAATGAGACAACCCACCATGTACTCCTACATGGCCTCTCACCGCTACCTTTACCAAATCGTGTTCACACACTTAGCTCACACACAGTAGGACATGTTCACACGCCTCTGATTCATCCCCGATGAATCAGACCTGACTCAACTCTAAGCAGTAGCAGGCATGACAAACAAGCATGAATGAGTAGGCACATCAGGGCTCAAACAAGTCCTACTCATGCTAGTGGGTTTCATCTATTTACTGTGGCAATGATAGGTCATGCAAAGGATAAAGGGGTTCAGCTACCGCAGCAAGTAACAAATATGTCGTTGTTGTCCTAATGCAGTAAAAGAGAGCAGGAGCGAGAGAGTGGGATTTTATCGGAATGAACAAGGGGGTTTTGCTTGCCTGGCACTTCTGAAGATAACATTGAGTCTTCATCAGTGTCAACGATCACATCATCGGTATCATGTCTATCGAGAGGGGACAAATACCGGCAACACAGAAGGGAACACAATCAATGCAATGCACAATATGATGCATGATCATGACATGGCAAAATGAATGTGTTTTGAGCTAATGCAACTAGCAACAGATTAAATGAAGTTGGTTTGAATACAAGATTCAAATTTAAACTCCATATGTGATTATTCAAATGCCATTTAATTGATTTGTGCTAAACAGCAGCTATAAGTTGTTCTAACATGCATGAAAATGGTACAGATGGATTCCTTGAATTTTTCTGATAATTTTTCATATATAAATTATTTAATTTGGAGTTACGGTTAATTTTCTATGAATTATTGAAGTTTATACAATTTTCTGGAATTTCCTGATTATTAATAAATCCAGTAATTGAATTAATGCGCCAGCCTGACGTCATAGTGACGTCAGCAGGTCAAC
>NW_025278948.1:0-1241 GCF_018294505.1 Triticum aestivum
GTGCCCCCCTCACGAACGGCGCTGCCGCCGGCACCTGGAGGGGGGAAACGGACGCGTGGGGTCTACACGGAGGGGATCTTGCTGTGGGTCTTCCCCGGATGTTGCTCCAATGTGTTCCTATGGGCTGACCTAACACAACCGGGTGGGGAGGTCCACTGGTCAAAGCCCGTCCGTGCAAAGTCAAAGGGGTAGATCCTGTGGTCAAACGCTACAGGGTTAGGCGGGACGGGGGCACTAGGGGGGGTAGCAATGCCACTGGAGCGTCGCACCAGGCCTTCATACATGCGGGGTGGTGTGGTCGCATGTCCGAAGAGGCGGGACGCGTCTCCAGGGCGTGGCCCCCCTCACGGACGGCGATGACACGGTAGTAGACGTTCTGTGGTAACGATGCGGCGTCAATATTACTAAATACTCGAAGCGCGATAAAATCATGATTTTTTTTGCACGACGTGGGCACATGTGCTATAGGAACGATGGTATTTTTTCATAATTTTTGGTGATGGAGAAGTATCCGAAAAATTCCCTCTACGCGGATTGCCCTTCGCGCGTCTACGGCTGTGGCCGGCGGCCTCCGGGGGCTAGCATGCCGCCAAATCTTGCGCCGGCGGCCTCTCACAGTTCTGGAAGTGTTGTCACAGTTGCAAACGCCCGGCACGCGTGTCCGGGGTGTGCCCCCCTCACGAACGGCGCTGCCACCGGCACCTGGAGGGGGGAAACGGACGCGTGGGGTCTACACGGAGGGGATCTTGCTGTGGGTCTGCCCCGGATGTTGCTCCAAAGTGTTCCTATGGGCTGACCTAACACAACCGGGTGGGGAGGTCCACTGGTCAAAGCCCGCCCGTGCAAAGTCAAAGGGGTAGATCCTGTGGTCAAACTCTACAGAGTTAGGCGGGACGGGGGCACTGGGGGGTGTAGCAATGCCACCGGAGCGTCGCACCAGGCCCTCATACATGCGGAGTGGTGTGGTGGCATGTCCGAAGAGGCGGGACGCGTCTCCGGGGCGTGGCCCCCTCACGGACGGCGATGACACGGTAGTAGACGTTTTGTGGTAACGATGCGGCGTCAATATTACTAAATACTCGAAGCGCGATAAAATCATGATTTTTTTTGCACGACGTGGGCACATGTGTTATAGGAACGATGGTATTTTTTCATAATTTTTGGTGATGGAGAAGTATCTGAAAAATTCCCTCTACACGGATTGCCCTTCGCGCGTCTATGGTTGTGGCCGGCGGCCTCCG
>NW_025278949.1:0-1241 GCF_018294505.1 Triticum aestivum
GTCACATGATCCATAGCATTAGCGGGAGGATACGGAAAGCATGCGATAGGACAATGTCCTTCTCGGCACTTTTGAGGACAATCCTCATATTACGTTACCAATCGTAAAGTTTTAACCAGATATTTAACAGCTATTCAATTTTAATAGGGAAGGTGGAAATGCGAGCCATTATTCTACAACTATTATGCAAGAAACACTAAGACAGTGTTCATAATTAATTGCACTTAGAATTAAACATATTAATTCAACAGTGCGCTCCCACTCAAATCAATATCTCTCACAATTAATTTTGAGTGATACAAGATCCAGACTTCAATTCATCGCCATAGAATCATCATCTCATAACGGGAATTTTAATCGGTAGGCCAACTTGCCGATCACATCTCTATGTGACTCTTGCTCATCTTTCGATGCATGTGTTCCGAGCTCAGGACGATCCTGCCATGAACGTCAAGACAACCAAGTGATCTTGCTGCGAGGTCTGACCTCACCCGCCTCACACTTCTCTAATCGTTCGTACCCATGCATCCATGGCGCACCCTGAAAAGATAGGTGCCGTGACGGTGCTACACTTGGGAGAACACTAACTACTTGATATTTTAAGTGAGAGATCACCCTAATAAAAGCGACTACCATGCAATCAAGAAGGGTGCATCATAAGGGATAAACATCTCAGGCAATTCATAATAGCATGATATGGTATAGCCCTTTCTGACGGAGAAGTATTTCATTTCTTCGTCTTCGGCATTCGCGTCGGTGTTCACCTTCGCGAAGATTGCCACCACCTTGTCGATGCACCAGATAATATTGCTATCTCTATAGCTAACAAAATAATGCATTACAACAAGGTTGACACGCAGGTCATTAAAGTGCAATCATATGGCTCCAGCCATCATGCCGAATCATGACACGCAGGTCATGTTAATCAAATTACATCATATAGTCATCTCATACATAATCTTATTAGTATGAGCACTGCTATACCACATCACATGCACATCCTGCAAAACCAAGTTAGACGCCTCTAATAGGTTTATGCAAAATTTTATTTTACGTGGCTTCTAAGGTTTTGACTTAAACCGCAGCTACCAACGTTTTATCATCAAGTATGATTATTCAAGTTGCTACATTAACATCTCGGGGTGTATGAAACACGGGATAATTAAATCTCGAGCCCCATACTAAACTTCGTCATACGCATGACCCCCGTGCAGATCATATCTGCAATGCCCTTTCATCTG
>NW_025278950.1:0-1241 GCF_018294505.1 Triticum aestivum
CTTGCCTGATGGTTCGTTGCACGGATACGATTCTTCGTTAGGGTAATCACGGTACTCCTCGGGGACAGATCCTGTCGCAAAGGATAACGATACACAGGCATCACCAAACAATGTGCAACAATATGATGCATGCATGAAACATGGCAATATGAGTGTGTTGGGCTAATGCAACTAAAGCCAGAAGTGTTTGAGCAAATTTGAATCAAAGATTCAAATTCCAAATTCAAATATGGCCTTTTAAAGTGCCTTTCCTTGTTCTGATTAAAACATCAATTTAACTTGTTTGGTCATGCATGAAAATAGTACAGATGGATAGATTGGATTTTTCTGATCATTTTTCATATATAATTTGTCCAATTTGGAGTTACAGAATAAAAGTTATGAATTTTTGAAGTTTAAATAATATTCTGGAATTTCCTGATTTAATTTAAATCCAGAAATATCATTTACTGCGTCAGCCTGACATCACAGTGACATCAGCAGGTCAACTGAGCTGGCTCGGGTCAAACCTGACGTGTGGGGTCCACACGTCAGTGTCACAGGGGCTAATCCCGCGTTGACCCCGGGCTGGTTAGCTTTGACTAAGCCCTGGGCCCACTTGTCAGCGTCAGTAGGTGGTGGATTAGTGGTTAATCAACTAGGCCACGTCAGCTTGCCGGAGTTCTGGCCGGCGGCGACCAACGGTGCGGTGGCGATAGTGGTTTTGGTCGTTTCGGCCACCAAATGGACCGCGGAGATCACCGGAGTGAAGCTGAGGACGACCCGCGGCTCTTGGCGGAGTCCGTTGGGGTCGGGGTGGCCGGAGTTGACGGCGGTGAGCTCGGCTGCGGCCGCCGGGGTTCGGTCGTGCACGGGAGTGGTGCTGGAGCTCGAAGTCGAGCAAAGTGAGGCGCTAGGGATGCTCTACTGGGTTCTGTGAACGCGTTGGACTCGCCGGGGTGACCAAATGGTCACCGGAGCTGCGTCGACGGCGAGCTCGGCGACGGCGGAGGTTCGGCCGTGGTGGAGATGAAGCTACGGTGAGGGATCGAGGGGGAGAAGAGGGGGAAACGGTGGCGTAGCTCACCGCGGTTGCAGTGGGCGTCGAAGCGGGCTCGGGGACGCGCTGGAGACGGCGAATTCGTCGGCGACGGTGGTCGGAGTCCGAAGAGGGGAACGGCGACGTGGCGGCGATGCAGGGCTTCCGGGGACTCGTGGAGCGGTGGGGAGGAAGAGGGAGTTGTGGCGGAGCTTCTGAGCTA
>NW_025278951.1:0-1241 GCF_018294505.1 Triticum aestivum
GGTCAATTTTCTCTTACACTAAATGATCCAACACTTTTAGAAGCAATTTGTATTGCCTTATTGCTCCGATGACAACTTACTTGAAGGGTCTGACTCAATCCGTAGATAGGTATGGTGGACTTCAAAACAAGATGTTAGTTTAAGGGTTCTTGGATGCACAAGTAGCATCCTCTACTTAGTGCGGAATTTTTGGCTAGCAAAGATGGGGGGCAAGCACCACATGTTAAAGGATCTATGAAAATATAACTTATATGTGAATATGAACAAACATAAATCATTATGTTGTTTTCCTTGTCCAGCGTCAACAATTTTGGCATATAATATTTTGATGGGGGCTCAAAATCACAAAAGATGTCCAAGATAGTGTATTTGCATGTGAATCTTCTCTTCCCTTATTAATTAATTCATGAATTGCATCATTGACCAATGTTATGTTTGTAAATCTCCAATAGAATTTTCTACTTATACTCCTCCTTATGTGATGTCATTACTTACCATAAGATTAGCATATGATATTTTTCATTTATTTCCTTTCCTTATATTGAACATGGAAGTAAAGAAAACAAAACTCAAACTAAACTTTATTATAAATCTCGCACACGATTACAAGGATAGATTACTAAGCAAACACTCGAAAAGAAATGATCGAACTAAACTTTTATTCATCTAAAGCAAAAGATAACTATGGATCGAACTAAGATAAGTAAAGATAAAAGATAATGGAGGTGATGCGATACCGGGGAACCTCCCCCAAGCTTGGCAGAAGCCAAGGGGAGTGCCCGTAGCAGATACTCAAGTTTCCTTTGGTGATGAAGACTGAGGTGGTGGTGATGAAGTGGTAGCAATCTTATCCTCGGGTTTCCATGGCAGGGACTCACCATCATTAGAGGAGGAGTGAGTCTCGTGGGTCCTACAACTGGCAGCCAAACTCATTCCATTAAACCTTGCCTATATTCAAAGACTTTGTTTTGGAGATCGTAGATCTGGCTTTGAAAAAAGTTGATTTGCTCGTTGAAGGTGAAGACGATATCCTTCACGGACTTGCCATCCACCTTGAGATCACGGGTGGAATCCACGATCATGAGGTGATTGGCATTGAGTCCACGTTCCATCATCCCCTTGCACCGGAAGACTTCCTGCTCCATAGCTTCAAGCCTGGCCTCCACGGTTCCCGTCCCTTTGGGACCTTGCACATCGCGGATGTGAAGCACCCCCTCACGCATCTCGATAGCTTGAGGGTG
>NW_025278952.1:0-1241 GCF_018294505.1 Triticum aestivum
AAAAATGAAAAAAACAGAGCCGGGGTGGCGCGACGGCTCACAGTGGGGGCGGCTAGCGATGACGATGGCGACAGTGGGGGCGGCGAGGGCGCCGGCGCGCGGGGGCGGGATGGGGCAGGGGCTCGGGGCGGCACACGGTGACGAGGACGGCGGTCTTGGGCGGCACACGGCGACAGGGACAAGGAGGATGGGCTCGGGGGGGCACGCGGCGACGGGGACGAGGATGGCGGGCTCGGGGAGGCCGGCGATGAGGACGGCGCGGGCTCGGGGAGGCCGGCGACGAGGACAACGCGGGCTCGGGGAGGCCGGGGACTTGGACGGCGCGGGCTCGAGGAGGCGACGGCCTTGGCGGCGGCGGCGGCGACGGCGAGGTGGAGCAGCCTGACGTCGTCGATGAGCTCGGCATCGTCGGGGGATGGGGACAACTGGCGATGAAAACTGAGAATTTTTCACAAGTCTTTGCTTATATAGCAAAGCCATTGGTCCTGGTTCATGGCACGAACCGGGACCAATGCCCCCTTTAGTCCCGGTTGCTGCCACCAACCGGGACTCCTTTGGTCCCGGTTGGTGGCACCAACCAGGACTAAAGGGGGGCATTGGTACCGGTTCTTTGGTCCCGGTTGGTGGCACCAACCGGGACTAAAGGTGGGGCATTGGTACCAGTTCGTGGCACCAACTGGTACCAATGCCCCCCTTTAGTCCTGGTTGGTGCCATCAACCGGGACCAAAGGCCCCTGTGCTGTACGCGTCACGGCCAAAGTTTAGTCCCACCTCACTAGTTGAGAGGGCTCGAGAGTGGTTTATAAGCGCTGCTGCGCCCACCCACTCGAGCTCCTCTCAACTGCAGGCTTTCGGGCCTAATCTCACACTTTGCTGCTGTGGGCCTATTGGGCCTTCTGCGGGCCTGAATCCTTGCCCAGGTTGGGTTTCTAGTCGTATTCAGGCCGTGGTGGCCCAATAGGTGGCAGTTTCCTTTCCAGTTTTTTTGTTTTGTTTTTTGCATTATTTATTTTCTTTTGTTTTTTGCTTTATTTTTTTAATTCTTTTTTCTTTTAGTTTTAGAAAAATTATAAACTTTCTGTTAGTGCCATTAGTTTTCAAATTTGAAAACATTTTTTTCGTTTTTTTATTTTCTTTCTTGCTTTATTTATTTTATTTTGTTTCTTCTTACAACAAAATACTTATTGTTGCTATTTTTATTATTTTTTCAGTTTTTTTGTTTTGTTTTCTGCATTATTTAT
>NW_025278953.1:0-1241 GCF_018294505.1 Triticum aestivum
AATGGCAAACTATTTCTAAAGCCTCACAATCTATTTGGGCAGTGCCTAATAATTCTTTGAGATTATTTTGGCCAATGGCATAATTTTTGCAAAGTCTTTATTGGCTAAAAGAAAAAAAAAGAAAAGGCTAAAGCTGTTTAAAAAAAAAGGGGAAAAGGAGAGGGGGAGGGAGAGCCCCTGGCCTCCCCTTGGGCTTCGGCCCATCCCAGCAGGCCGACCCACCTCACCAGCCTGGCCGGCCCAGCTCCCCGAAGCGCGCCCCCCCCCCTTCCTGTTCCCCTGGTGCGCGCCGCTACAGGGGCGCGACGCCGCCCAACCACCTCGCCGGCAACGCCGCGGGTGGGTAAGGGCCCCTCCCCTCGACGCCTCGACCTCCTCCCCACCTACCTCCACCCACTCCCCTGCTCGCCCCCTCCGCCTCTCCCACTCCCCTCCGGATTCCCCCTCGAGCTTTCCCCTCTCTCGGACCCGAGCGTGCTCGCCGCGGCGCCTCGACTGTACTCGCGGCCACCGAGCCCCATTCGCCTCGCCATCGAGCCCATCGTCTCCGCCGCCGTCGTCTACCCAGTCCCCGTCCGTGAGCGCGAGCCGGGAGCCACTACGGGGAGCGGATCGAGCAGCCCCCTTTCTCCTCTGTCGCCGGTGACCGCCGTCATCTCCGGCCACCTCTGCGCTCCTAAGCTGTCGCAGGCTTTTCGTAGCCGCCCGGTGAGCTCCTCCCTCCCTCCTTTCTTCTCCTCGCACCGCTTCGCCCTCCCTAGCTCACTCGCCGCAGCTGCAGTAGCTCACCGCCGCCTAGACCCACAGTCGTCGTGGCCACGCTCACCGTCGAGCTCAACCGAGCACTGCACCGTGCCCAGCACGCTCCGAGCAGCCTGACACACATGCCAGTTGCCCCTGTCGTGCCCTACTTCGACGAGCTCGAGCTCGCCCGAGCTCCGGCGTCCGCCGCGGTCGACGCCACCGTCGACACCGTCCATCCCAGCCTCGGCTGAGACCTCGAATGGGTGCGCCCGACCCCCTGCTTTTGAACGCGCTGCCCCACGCTGCTTTTGAGCGCCCGTAGCCCCGTCCCCGATGATGCCCGAAGCCAACCGCCGCCCACGCTCACCGCTGGCGCCGATTCCGGCCAAGTCCGGTGATGCTACGGCCACCACTGGACGCGGCGCGGAGAGCTCGTTCGTATGAGCCTAGCCCCGCTCCTCCCCGAGCCCTGTACGCGTTTTCCGGCGAGGTCCGGC
>NW_025278954.1:0-1241 GCF_018294505.1 Triticum aestivum
TTTCAGAAACAATCACTCTTTACTCTGGATGGACCGGTACACCTACTTTCCCCTACATCTGCTAGTCCACCTCTTCAAGAGATCCTGTAACCTACTCAGCTATGCTAGAGCCCATAATAGCTTGTGGCTGCACACGGAAGTTTCTAGCATGAATAATCTTATGATCCCTTTGAGCCTGGGTGGCGGACCTTATACATACAGACAACACTGGGTTCTCCAGGTGCCTCAATCCACCCAGATGTGAGTTTTAGTTGCCACCTTAAGTTGAACCATTAATAAACATCTCACATCTGTCATGAATATCTCTCAAACCCAATCCACGTCTACGAGCATAGCATGGCAATAATAAAAGCAACGTAGAAGTAACTCCCAAGGGTTTGATAAAGTAAAACAGGTAATAGGTACTACCTCAACTACTTCCCAGTTCCCACAATTTAATTAGATCCTAATCATGCAATGTGTGAGGAAAACAGATCTAATGCAATAAAAACTGGGTATGAATGGAATATGATCAAAGTGTTACTTGCCTTGCTGATGATCCGCAAAACCTAGCGAGTCGAAGTAACAAGCGGCACACTCCGGGTACTCTATCGCAAACAAACAAGCATACAATCGGTACTCATCTAATGCACAGGTAAAACTCGAATGAAAGATCCAACCAGAAAGTTCAACTTAAGAACTCCGGTTTGCAAAAAGAATCAACTCGAAAGAAGCAACGAAAGTCAAACGGCGAAAGAAAGAAACTTCGTTTGCTAATCTGGATCTAGGTCAAATTTTACTGTAGCAAAAACTTGTTTGAGTAGGTTAAACGGAAAGAGAATTTCGAGACGAAACTCTAGGCGCTTGAATCACCTGATTCCGATAAACGAACGAGAAGTTAAACAGAATCGAAGATTCGATCTGAAATCGAATCTGAGAAAATAACGAGAAAATTCGACGAAAAAGAAAAACGGACGAACGGTTAAATAACGGACGTTCGTTAACAGAGAAAAACCGACGAACGCGTTCGTTAAAACGAACGGTTCGGTGAACGCTCGTAAATAATAAAACCGAAAAAAAACCGATCTAGGGTTTTTTTTAAAACAAAGGTTTTTTTTAAACGAAAACTCGCAAAGAACGGGCGGCGGCAGTACCACGGGGACGGGCTCCGGCGAAGCTCCGGCGGGCTCCGGGCTCGGCGACGGGGTGCGGGGCTCGGGGGGGTGCGGCGGCGAGGGGCGGCGGCTCCGGTGGGCGAACGC
>NW_025278955.1:0-1241 GCF_018294505.1 Triticum aestivum
GCGAGTCACGGTAAGGCGGCAGCAGGAAGCAGGTCAGGCGCTTCGACGAGGGCGGCCGCGAGTTAAATCCATCGCGGCGGCGGTTTAGCGATAGCTGGTCATGTCGTGAACCGGCAGCGGGCGCGGGGCAGCTCCCAGCACGGTCGTGGCAACTCGGCAGCACCCGCGGGTCGACAACGGTGGCAGGCCACTTGGCGTGGGGTCGACGGAGGCAGAGGATGACCCGGCACAGCGGCGGTTCAGAAATACAGCGGCGGAGACGGCAGGGCCCAGGCCGATCGTAACGGCTCGGAGGCGCGGCGATGACTTGATGGGGATCATGGTAACCCGGCAGTGGCGTGGAAACGAGCCACGGCGGCGGCTCGATGAGGCACGAAGTGCTTGTGGTTGACTCGGAGACGGCGTCAGATGGCCAATCGGAGGAGCCGAGGTGGCTTCAGGCCGTGGAGGCGGCAGGCAGCTCAGGGCCGGTCCACGGGGGCACGCCGGCAGGTTCGCGGTGAAAGCGGTGACTCGCAGTGCGGTGGTTTGAGGAAGTTGACAGACCGGCGTGGCCGGCTGCGGGATACCGAGACGACAGAGCGGCACGGTGGGCGGCAGCTCTTGAATGGAGGTGGAGCGAGGCGGCCGGGCCATGAAGACAGCCGGTCGACGGTGGCCGACTCGCAGGCACAACAACAGCAGAGCCCGCGCCCATCTCCGCTTCTGAGTCGTCGCCGGTTCGAGGAGTCCACGCTCGTGCTTCCTTCTCGTAGTGGCTCCCTCCCTTTTTTATGCCTTTTTCCTCCGGTGACTTGACGCAGCGTAATGCCATGGCGTAACAGCCTCACTACGTCGGGCTATTGCCCCTGCAGCTCCCTTGCTGCTCTATTTGTTGCAGCAGCGGTGGATTCAGACGGCTTGGTAAGGCCGACTTAAAGCGGCGTTTAAAAACAGGCCAGCGGTCGCGAGCTTGGAGGCGTCGCGTCTTGGTAGAGCAGAGGTACTCAAAGGCCGCAGGAAACCGGAGGACTTGGGCGCGGAGAGGCTTGTAGAGTAGGGCGAGTTGCACGGACGGGGCGCGCAGTGGCGCGAGGCGGCAGAAGCAGCTACAAAGGCGGCCCGGGGTGCGACCGGCTCGTCGTGTGAGGGCGGAGGCACCTTATAGGAAGCGACGCGGGTCGACAAAGACAACGCGATCTCAACAGTGACTTGCGGATGGCTGTGCCAATACTGCAAACAAGGCGGTTTAACAGCGGAGC
>NW_025278956.1:0-1241 GCF_018294505.1 Triticum aestivum
GTATCCAGCCTCAGTCATTACCCTGACCAACTTAGCAGTATGGCCGGGTACATCTAGGCATCGAGTCAGGCGAACCACTTGATTGAGGTCGCGAGTGGCCATCTGAAAGCATGATCATAATGCAAAGGCATTAGAATTTCTAGCAAAATTTCGGCAGCATAACAGCTGTAAATGCTCAAAAAGGATATTGAGACATTTGACAAAGGATTTCGTACACACTCAACATCATCACATCAAAGTTCTGAAACCATGTTGGCAACATAATGTGGTAGTAGAACTGAACTAGGCTTGTAACCATCAAACTTATAAGGTACTACTGATTAGTAACTCGTGATCCTGATAGAGAGAGCAGATCCTAATTCCTTAACCCCCGGTGGAAGAATGGACTGACTCAGATCAGAATGTCATAAGATATAAGAAGTAAAAAGAGCCTTACGTTCCATCCCACAAACAATTCCCCTACATATAACTAAAGAATTTCTAGACTCAACATCGACCAGTTTGGCTTGGAGAACCTACAGGCAGTCCGGCTCTGATGCCAACGCTGTCAGGACCCCGACTCGATGTCACATCGATCTAGCTGGTAACACCTCATATCACTTTGCGGCCTCACGCACAGTATCCCCACGGTGTCGTCTTACCTTTTCCCGGGACCGTTTGCGCCTTTTGGCTCACGTATATGATAGTGTCGCTAGCATCCATATGATAAAGAGCCCGGGCTGACATGACTAGTCGTGAACCCAAAGTGGCACAGACTTACAGGGACAGGCATCCATGACCCAGCTTCGAACGTGTCGGTCATCAGCAAGTGGGTCCGGGCTGTAGCACTGGGCTAGCAGGACTCCGATAAACCGGGCTGTAGCGGGCTAACAGGACTCCGGTACTCAAAGCGTGACATTTCCCCGAAGGGACAGACACAGGAACGAAGAAGGACACATGCCGGCCAGCCTAAGTGTTCCAGAGCAGTAGCAAGCTACCATGGCTCAGCGGTAACACTAGGAGACATTTCCCGGTAAGAGAGGCTACTAAAGATAAACAACTAGATGGTCAGATCCCACACATACCAAGCATTTCAATCATACACACAATATGCTCGATATGTGCGAATACAACGAAGCATCACAACATGACTCTACGACACAAGTACTTTATTTAAGGCTCAGGGAGCCATACATATCATACACACAGATACGGGTCTCACGACCCAACATACAAGTCATACAGTCATACAAGCCAACAGC
>NW_025278957.1:0-1241 GCF_018294505.1 Triticum aestivum
AACCGCGACTAAAGCTCGCGGGCTCTAGTCGCGGTTTGCCAGGCCAACCGCGACTAAAGGTGCGCAAAGGCCTTTAGTCGCGGTTGGCCAGACCAACCGCAACTAAAGCCCCTCCCCTATATATACCCATCCAGCAGCCAACACTTAGCCATTTGGAGCCATTCTCTTCACAAGTGGGTGTAGGTTTGTTTTTGGTTCCTCTTATGCACATAAGGTGTTTGATGAAATGCCCCAAGAGCATGAAACAAACATGACATGAAGTGTTGGAGCCACACTCCTCGATCGCGGTTAGCAACTTGATGAACCTTTGATGTGTCATTGATAAAATATGCATGTGTGCAGTTCATTGTTTAATTTATATTATTTGTAGCTAGTTAGTTTAACAAATGCATGATGGTTAATTATATATTTTATATTATAATAATGCAGATGAATCGGCAATGGATGTACGGTAGCCGACTCTCCGGCGAGTTCACTACGGGTTTGAAAGATTTCCTCGTAGTGGCTAATGCGAACAAGCAGGGGGGTTTTGTTATCTGTCCATGTGTTATCTGTAAGAATCAGAAGGGTTACTCTTCCTCAAGAGATGTTCACATGCATCTGCTTCGGCACGGTTTCATGCCAAGCTATAATTGTTGGACCAAGCATGGAGAAAGAGGGGTTATAATGGAAGAAGATGAAGAAGGGGATGATTTCATCGATGAAAGCTATCTTGCTCATTTCGGTGATACTTTTATGGAGGATGCTGAAGGTGAAGGGGAAGGTGAAGAAGAGGCACGTGATGATCCCGTTGATGATCTTGGTCGGACCATTGCTGATGCACGGAGACGCTGCGAAACTGAAAAGGAGAGGGAGAATTTGGATCGCATGTTAGAGGATCACAGAAAGGCGCTGTACCCCGGATGCGATGATGGTCTGAAAAAGCTGGGCTGCACACTGGATTTGCTGAAATGGAAGGCAGAGGCAGGTGTAGCTGACTCGGCATTTGAAAACTTGCTGAAAATGTTGAAGAATATGTTTCCAAAGGATAACGAGTTGCCCGCCAGTACGTACGAAGCAAAGAAGGTTGTCTGCCCTCTAGGTTTAGAGGTTCTGAAGATACATGCATGCATCAACGACTGCATCCTCTACCGCGGTGAATACGAGAATTTGAATGAATGCCCGGTATGCACTGCATTGCGTTATAAGATCAGAGGCGATGACCCTGGTGACGATGTTGAGGGCCAGAAACCCAGGAAGAG
>NW_025278958.1:0-1241 GCF_018294505.1 Triticum aestivum
GGGGGGGGGGCGGCGGCCAAAAGGGGGGAAGGGGTTGCCTTGCCCCCCAAGGCAAGGGGGAAGCCCCCCACCCTAGGGTTCCCAACCCTAGGCGCATGGGGGGAGGCCCAAGGGGGGGCGCCCCAGCCCACTAAGGGCTGGTTCCCTTCCACTTTCATCCCACGGGGCCCTCCGGGATAGGTTGCCCCACCCGGTGGACCCCCGGGACCCTTCCGGTGGTCCCGGTACAATACCGGTAACCCCCGAAACTTTCCCGGTGGCCGAAACTTGACTTCCTATATATAATTCTTCACCTCCGGACCATTCCGGAACCTCTCGTGACGTCCGGGATCTCATCCGGGACTCCGAACAACTTTCGGGTTTCCGCATACACATATCTCTACAACCCTAGCGTCACCGAACCTTAAGTGTGTAGACCCTACGGGTTCAGGAGACATGCAGACATGACCGAGATGCCTCTCCGGTCAATAACCAACAGCGGGATCTAGATACCCATGTTGGCTCCCACATGTTCCACGATGATCTCATCGGATGAACCACGGTGTCGAGGATTCAATCAATCCCGTATGCAATTCCCTTTGTCAATCGGTATGTTACTTGCCCAAGATTCGATCGTCGGTATCCCAATACCTTGTTCAATCTCGTTACCGGCAAGTCTCTTTACTCGTACCGCAATGCATGATCCCGTGACTAACGCCTTAGTCACATAGAGCTCATTATGATGATGCATTACCGAGTGGGCCCAGAGATACCTCTCCGTCACACGGAGTGACAAATCCCATTCTCGATCCGTGCCAACCCAACAGACACTTTCGGAGATACCTGTAGTGCACCTTTATAGTCACCCAGTTACGTTGTGACGTTTGGCACACCCAAAGCACTCCTACGGTATCCGGGAGTTGCACGATCTCATGGTCTAAGGAAAAGATACTTGACATTGGAAAAGCTCTAGCAAACGAAACTACACGATCTTTTATGCTATGCTTAGGATTGGGTCTTGTCCATCACATCATTCTCCTAATGATGTGATCCCGTTATCAACGACATCCAATGTCCATAGTCAGGAAACCATGACTATCTGTTGATCAACGAGCTAGTCAACTAGAGGCTTACTAGGGACACGTTGTGGTCTATGCATTCACACATGTATTACGATTTCCGGACAATACAATTATAGCATGAATAATAGACGATTATCATGAACAAAGAAATATAATAATAACCATTTATTATTGCCTCTA
>NW_025278959.1:0-1241 GCF_018294505.1 Triticum aestivum
AAAATTCTAAATTTTGGAATGTTATAATAAATAGATAGATTTGTTTGTTTGTTTGAATTGTTGTGTGATTGATTGAGTGAAATTTGAAACTTTTTGAAAGTTAAATGAGAGGGAATAAAAGGACTTTCCCAAACTTTCATTTTTGCTTTCTGATCTCCGTGAATTCAAATATTTCTCATCACAAAACCCTGGAGAGAGGATAACATGACTTCTTCCATTTAAATGAAAAAGGGGTGTTGAAAATATTTGAATTTCATTTGGAAATATTTTCTAATTCATAAACTTCATGCAACTCAGTGATTTTCACGAGCGAAGATAAAATGACTTCTTCAAATTATATGAAATATGAGTTGGGAGTTTCAAAGAATTAAATTCAAAGTTCTTTTGAATTTATTTTCAATTTGGAGTTATTTGAGTTTTATTCAAGTTATTTTTCTCCAAAAACAAAATATATGAAAAATAGGGTAACATGATTCCGTACATGAGAAAATTGGAGAGAAATTAATTTGAAGTCATTTTGGTATTTTAAAAATGATTTTTATTGGATTTTATTGGACCAGTAACACTGTGTGAATTATTAGAATTTTTGTGAATTTTATTTAAAGCTAAAATAATGTTCATGTTGTAGAAAATCTTTTTCTGCAAATTTTGGTATATTATATGCTTATATAAAAGTTTTAGTCATTTTTTAGTTCTCTGAAATTTTTGTTTAAAAAAAAAATACCGCAGCGCCTTGGGCCAAAGGCCCAAGCCGCCAAAACCACCGGCCAGCCACAAGGCCATCACACGCGCCGCACCAAGGGAGCCAGGGAGCCGCTCCTTTTCCTTTTTCCTAATACTAGTAGGATTTGATCCCGTTTCGTTTATTCCGATTTGTTTCTAGATCTTTTCCCTTTTGTTTCCTAATCCTAATCTATTTTTTGTCCCCTACCCCAAGCAAAACCCTCCCTTCCCCAATATAAATACCCAAGCACCCCCCCTCTAGCACATCAAATCAACACCTCTCCTCTCCTCTCCTCACCCCACGTCGCTGCGCCACCTCGCCGGAGTTCGCCGGACCACCGCCGCCATTGCCGCCCCGCCCCACCACCTCCGGCCATCCTAGCCACCCACCGACCCTACCGTCCCTTCCCCGACGCCAGAGGGCCACCGGAGGACGTCACCGGAGCTCCACCAGAACCCCATCATCGGAACTGCTACAGTAAATCCCGACCTACTTTTTTTTTCGTTCTGTTTTTTTT
>NW_025278960.1:0-1241 GCF_018294505.1 Triticum aestivum
CAGTCTAGTACTCGCCTAAGTATCTGAAAATCCTACCGAGTGGTGAGCCAGCCTCCCACTTGGAGGCTTAGCTGTAGTCCAGTACTCGCCTAAGTACGAAACACATCTGAATCCTCAAGGACGACGAGGTGCAGGTCGACTGCCACCTTCTCCGTGAGAGCTTCGCCTCAAATACAATGTGCGCTCCATCCTACTCTACAGTAACGAGGTGCAGGTCGACTGCCACCTTTTCCTTGAGAGCTTCGCCACAAATACAATGTGCGCTCTGTCCCGCTCTGTAGTAGCAAGATGCAGGTTGACTACCACCTTCTCCTTCGGAGCTGCGCCACAAATACAAAAGTTGTCTCGAATGAAGAACGATTCTCACTCAACGGGGGATTCATGAAGATATTTAACGATAAACCAAGTTCAGATAAACCCTAAAGGTTCCGGACCACAGATCGAAGTGCTCAGGCTTTCAGCCTGAAAGAGATTAACGGTTACAAAAACCACTCTGCATCCCGAGGCAAATTTAAGGTGAGGCATAAAAGTTTGTTCACTCCGCGGGAGGAGGACTAGCAGGCTCAACGAACTCGTCCAGGTCGACGCCGTCGGCGATCCGAGTGGCTGCGGCGATGAAAGTCTCCATAAAAGATCGGAAGTCATGCTTCTGGGTGTTGGCAACCTTGATTGCCGCTAGCTTATCTTGACGCACCTCCTTGCAATGGACGCGAACCAGAGACAGGGCCACATCAGCTCCACACCGGGCAGAAGATTTCTTCCACTCCTGCACTCGATCAAGGATTTCGTTAAGTCGAGTCATCAGGGACTCGAGATCATTCTGGGGCGTGGTCTCTGGCCAAAGTGCCGGGTCGATCCGCGACATGGCGACCTTCAGTCGAGCCAAGTAGTCCACGACACCGTCGATGCGGGATTCCAGTCGGAGCAGATTCATGGCAGTTTCATCTTTTATGGGAGAATTGATTGGGTCCAAACCTGGCTCAATCCGCCCAGTCTCCTCCTCGAAGTTCTGGCAAAACTCTGCATCCACGAGGATAAGTCAATTTTCGTACACTGAGTTGACATAAAAAAATTAGTCGGAACAAATTGTGCACCTTCAAGCTTGATGAACAACTTCTTGGCAAGGCTCCTCAGATAGCTCTCCAGACCGTCCCTCCTGCGAGCAATGCTTTCCATCTTCTCGCCCAGGATGAGATTCTCCTTCTTCCAGCGCAAGCACTCCTTGTTGGCGTCATTCAGAG
>NW_025278961.1:0-1241 GCF_018294505.1 Triticum aestivum
GCATTTCAATCATACACACAATATGCTCGATATGTGCAAATACAACGAAGCATCACAACATGACTCTACGACACAAGTACTTTATTTAAGGCTCAGGGAGCCATACATAACATACACAAAGGTACGGGTCTCACGACCCAGCATTCAAGTCATACAGTCATACAAACCAGCAGCGGAAGTAACTTGTCTGAGTATAGACAACTAGTAAAATAAAAGAGGCTTGGAAAGCCTAGCTATACTACATGGTCCTTCACAAGCTCAGGATCACCACCTGGGCCTTTAGCCTACTCGTTGATGTCAACGTCTACGTAGAACCCATCAGAAGGGGTTGCAGCGTCTTCTGTAAAATGTAAATTATAGCAACATGAGTACAAAGGTACTCAGCAAGACTTACATCAGATCCTACATACATGCATATTATCAAGAAGGGTTGGTGGAGTTATTGCAGCAAGCCAGCTTTGACTCTTGGCTAGACTATCCTACGATACTTCAACTTGAAATGGTTTTGCGCACACGAGTCCGCTACTCACCACTTCAATACACTACCGAGGATCCGCCTCCGTCTTCCTACGGAAGAGCCATCCTCGGCACTCACACTTATCTTGAGGCTTTTAGTAGTTTGCATTTACTTGTCTATGAACTGTATAGGCAACCAAGTAGTCCTTTACCGCGGACGCGGCTATTCGAATAGATCATGTTAACCCTGCAGGGGTGTACTTCTTCATACACGCTCTCACCACTTACCGTCGTTTACACGACATGTACTCGGCAACCTTCAAGCGGAAGCCCAACGTGGGTGTCGGCCACGACCTACCTAATCACCTAAGCCTCCAGTCCAGGTTTATCGCCTATCCAGGTTCCATCCGCAGGGAGTCCAGCCGAGGTTTCCCATACGGCCCCGAACGATGTGAACAGGGTTCCCGAGATACCTAACGGGTATTCGGTACACCGTGCCACGTACCTACCGCATCACAGCCCACCCCTACGGTCAGCGCTGTCCACGGCCTCCAGTAGGCTACAAACACCAGAAACTACTTGCAACTCCTGGACGGAGAACTAGGGTGAATAAGAAGCTGAGAGGGTCCATTGGTTTCGGGCCCAATGCATGGTAGTAGCTGATTCTTAAATCACACATACAGATCTCAGTGCTTAGGGTCGGCTTCAATGAAACAACCCACCATGTACTCCTACATGGCCTCTCATCGATACCTTTACCAAATCGTGTTCACCACACCACTCTC
>NW_025278962.1:0-1241 GCF_018294505.1 Triticum aestivum
ATATGACCCAAACGACAGTGCCACAAATAAGTTGCACTTTCATTATCAACTCTGCATCTTTTGGTTTCAACATTATGAATATGTGTATTACTACTATCGAGATTCAATAAGAATAGACCACTCTTCAAGGGTGCATGACCATAAAAGATATTACTCATATAAATAGAACAACCATTATTCTCTGATTTAAATGAATAACCGTCTCGCATTAAACAAGATCCAGATATAATGTTCATGCTCAACGCTGGCACCAAATAACAATTATTTAGGTCTAATATTAATCCCGAAGGTAGATGTAGAGGTAGCGTGCCGACCGCGATCACATCGACTTTGGAACCGTTTCCCACGCGCATCGTCACCTCGTCCTTTGCTAGTGCCCGCTTATTCTGTAGTCCCTGTTTCGAGTTGCAAATATTAGCAACAGAACCAGTATCAAATACCCAGGTGCTACTGCGAGCTCTAGTAAGGTACACATCAATAACATGTATATCATATATACCTTTGTTCACCTTGCCATCCTTCTTATCCGCCAAATACTTGGGGCAGTTCCGCTTCCAGTGACCAGTCTGCTTGCAGTAGAAGCACTCAGTTTCAGGCTTAGGTCCAGAATTGGGTTTCTTCTCTTGAGCAGCAACTTGCTTGCCGTTCTTCTTGAAGTTCCCCTTCTTCTTCCCTTTGCCCTTTTTCTTGAAACTAGTGGTCTTGTTAACCATCAACACTTGATGCTCCTTTTTGATTTCTACCTCCGCAGCTTTCAGCATTGTGAAGAGCTCGGGAATAGTCTTGTTCATCCCTTGCATATTATAGTTCATCACGAAGCTCTTGTAGCTTGGTGGCAGTGATTGGAGAATTCTGTCGATGACGCAATCATCCGGAAGATTAACTCCCAATTGAATCAAGTGATTATTATACCCAGACATTTTGAGTATATGCTCACTGACAGAACTGTTCTCCTCCATCTTGCAGCTATAGAACTTATTGGAGACTTCATATCTCTCAATCCGGGCATTTGCTTGAAATATTAACTTCAACTCCTGGAACATCTCATATGCTCCATGACGTTCAAAACGTCGTTGAAGTCCCGATTCTAAGCCGTAAAGCATGGCACACTGAACTATTGAGTAGTCATCAGCTTTGCTCTGCCAGACGTTCATAACATCTGGCGTTGCTCCAGCAGCAGGCCTG
Source organism: Triticum aestivum (assembly GCF_018294505.1). Lineage (NCBI taxonomy): Eukaryota > Viridiplantae > Streptophyta > Magnoliopsida > Poales > Poaceae > Triticum > Triticum aestivum. The sequence goes on from NW_025278962.1 coordinate 1,186, forward strand.
GCACCCAGCGGTGCTTCCAGGACGTAATTCTTCTGTGCAGCAATGAGGATAATCCT
>NW_025278963.1:0-1241 GCF_018294505.1 Triticum aestivum
CGCCGTTGTGCTGCTGCTGGAGCCATCATCATCAACCTCTCCTTCCCCCTTGCTGGATCAAGAAGGAGGAGACGTCACACGCTCCGTACGTGTGTTGAACGCGGAGGTGCCGTCCGTTCGGCGCTAGGATCTCCGGTGATCTGAATCACGGCGAGTATGACTCCATCATCACCGCTCCATCTAACGCTTCCGTACGCGATCTACAAGTGGTATGTAGATGCAAACTCACTCCCTTGACTCGTTGCTTAGCTGAACTCATAGATGGATCTTGGTGAAACCGTAGGAAAAATTTTAATTTTTTGCAACGTTACCCAACAGTGGCATCATGAGCTAGGTCTATGCGTAGTTCTCTATTGCACGAGTAGAACACAATTTTGTTGTGGGCGTAGATCTTGTCAACTTGCTTGCCACTACTAGTCTTATCTTGCTTCAGCAGTATTGTGGCATGAAGCGGCCCGGACCAACCTTACACGTATGCTTACGTGAGACCGGTTCCACCGACTAACATGCACTAGTTGCATAAGGTGGCTAGCGGGTGTCTGTCTCTCCCACTTTAGTTGGAGCGGATTCGATGAAAAGGGTCCTTATGAAGGGTAAATAGAAGTTGACAAAAATCACGTTGTGGTTATTCGTAGGTAAGAAAACGTTCTTGCTAGAACCCAATTGCAGCCACGTAAAAGATGCAACAACAATTAGAGGACGTCTAACTTGTTTTTGCAGCAATTGTCATGTGATGTGATATGGCCAGAAGTTGTGATGAATGATGAATGATATATTGTGATGTATGATATCATGTTCTTGTAATAGGAATCACGACTTGCATGTCGATGAGTATGACAACCGGCAGGAGCCATAGGAGTTGTCTTTATTTTGTATGACCTGCGTGTCATTGAAGAACGCCATGTAAACTACTTTACTTTATTGCTAAACGCGTTAGTCATAGAAGTAGAAGTAGTCGTTGGCGTGACAACTTCATGAAGACACGATGATGGAGATCATGATGATGGAGATCATGGTGTCATGCCGGTGACAAGATGATCATGGAGCCCCGAAGATGAAGATCAAAGGAGCTATATGATATTGGCCATATCATGTCACTACTTTATATAATTGCATGTGATGTTTATTATGTTTTATGCATCTTGTTTACTTAGAACGACGGTAGTAAATAAGATGATCCCTTACAACAATTTCAAGAAGTGTTCTCCCCTAACTGTGCACCGTTGCTAAAGTTCGTCGTT
>NW_025278964.1:0-1241 GCF_018294505.1 Triticum aestivum
TGCGAGGGTTGATGACCGACACGTAAACGCACCCCTGGGTTCATTAATCATGGAAATCACTCCAGAACCCCAAAACCGTGAGTAATAGTACATGAAACGGGCCAGAATCGGCAAAAACTGCCAGTGTTGATGACCGACACATAAGTGCACCTTCGGGTTCAATAACTATGGAAATCGCTTCGGGACCCCAAAATGGTGAGTAATAATCCAAGAAATGGGCCAGAATTCGCCAAAACTGCGAGTGTTGATGACCGACACATAAACGAACCCCAGTGTTCATTAATCGTGGAAATCACTCCGGGACCCCAAAATAGCGAGTAATAGTCCATGAAATGGGCAAGAATCGGCCAAAACTGCCAGTGTTGATGACCACACATAAACGCACCCCAGTGTTCATTAATCGTGGAAATCACTCCCAGACACCAAAGCAGTGAGTAATAGTCCATGAAACACGCCAAAATCGGCCAAAACTGCCAGTGTTGATGATCGACACATAAGCGCATCTTCGGGTTCAATAACTATGGAAATCGCTTCGGGACCCCAAAATGGTGAGTAATAATCCAAGAAACGGGCCAGAATTGGCCAAAACTGCGAGTGTTGATGACCGACACGTAAACGCACCCCAGGGTTCATTATTCGAAGAGATCACTCCGGGACCCCAAAACAGTGAGTAATAGTCCATGAAACGGGCCAGAATCGACCAAAACTGCCAGTGTTGATGACCGACACATAAGCGCACCTTGGGGTTCAATAACTAAGGCAATCGCTTCGGGAGCCCAAAACGGTGAGTAATAATCCATGAAAAAGGCCAGAATCGGCCAAAACTACCAGTGTTGATGACCACACGTAAACACACTCCAGTGTTCATTAATCGTGGAAATCACTCCCAGACCCCAAAGCAGTGAGTAATAGTCCATGAAACGGGCCAAAATCGGCCAAAACTGACATTGTTGATGACCGACACTTAAGCGCACCTTCAGGTTCAATAACTATGGAAATCGATTCGGGACCCCAAAATGGTGAGTAATAATCCAAGAAACGGGCCAGAATTGGCCAAAACTGCGAGTGTTGATGACCGACACATAAACGCACCCCAGTGTTCATTAATCGTGGAAATCACTCCGGGACCCCAAAACAGTGAGTAATAGTCCATGAAACGGGCCAGAATCGGCCAAAATTGCCAGTGTTGATGACCGACATGTAAGTGCACCTTGGGGTTCAATAACTGTGGAAATTGCTTC
>NW_025278965.1:0-1241 GCF_018294505.1 Triticum aestivum
AGTTGGCGTGCACGAGCTCTAGTAATTGGTCCAGTATGTATAGCAGCAGGGGTTGTGGGTGTAACAATTGTATTGATGTCCTCATCATCCTCCCCTTCTTGAAATGAAGTCGTCCTCGACGGAAGTTCATCTTCCTCACCCAAATAAGGCTTCAAATCTGCAATGTTAAAAGTGGGACTAACCCCAAAATCTGCAGGCAGCTCAAGTTTATATGCATTATCATTTATTTTCTCTAACACCTTAAAGGGACCATCAGCACGTGGCATTAGCTTTGATTTGCGCAAATCAGGAAATCTATCCTTACGCAAATGTAACCAAACAAGATCTCCAGGTGCAAACACAACATGTTTTCTACCCTTATCTCCAGCAAGTTTATATTTAGCATTCATATGCTCAATGTTTTCCTTAGTTAACTCATGCATTTTTAAAATCAATTCAGCACGTTGTTTAACATCAAAATTAACCTTCTCCGAAGATGGAAGAGGCAACAAATCAATAGGTGCACGAGGTAGGAAACCATACACAACTTCAAAAGGGCACATCTTAGTAGTAGAATGCAATGAACGATTATAAGCAAATTCAATATGAGGCAAGCATTCCTCCCACATTTTCTTATTATTCTTCAAAACAACCCTAAGCATAGTAGACAACGTTCTATTGACTACTTCAGTTTGTCCATCAGTTTGGGGGTGACAAGTAGTACTAAAAAGCAGTTTAGTCCCCAACTTAGCCCATAAACATCTCCAAAAGTGGCTAAGAAATTTAGTATCACGATCTGAAATAATAGTATTTGGCACACCATGCAAGCGAATAATTTCACGAAAGAACAAATCAGCAACATTAACAGCATCATCACTTTTATGACATGGTATAAAGTGTGCCATTTTCGAGAATCTATCCACGACAACAAATATGCTATCCCTCCCCTTCTTTGTTCGAGGTAAACCTAAAACAAAGTCCATAGATATATCCTCCCAAGGAACACTAGGTACAGGCAAAGGCATATATAAACCATGAGGATTGAGTCGTGACTTAGCTTTTTGACATGTAGTGCAGCGAGCAATAAAACGCGCAACATCCCGTCTCATCTTTGGCCAAAAGAAATGTGTAGCAAGTACGTCCTCCGTCTTCTTCACGCCAAAGTGTCCCATTAATCCTCCTCCATGCGCCTCCTGCAACAACAAAAGACGAACGGAGCTAGCTGGAATGCATAGCTTGTTAGCACGAAACACAAATCCATC
>NW_025278966.1:0-1241 GCF_018294505.1 Triticum aestivum
TGCTGCGAGGCAGATCTGCAAACGCCCCTGGAGAGCTCCGAATTCGGGTAAGTAACACGTAATTTACATTCACATGCTTGCTTTGCATGAAAAATGCCTTAGCCGCCGCTATCTTCCTCAGCAACTCAATCTCCTGAAGGGACTTATGGGCATCGGCCTTGGCAGTCTTGGCACTTTCGAGAGCCGAGGCAAGCTCAGACTCTCGAGTCTTTGAGTCACGCTCCAAACTCTCATGCTTTTCCATGAGAGCCTGGAGCTCTTGCCGAACCACCGCCACCCGTGCCTCCTGCTTTTCTCGCTCTGCCCGTTCCGCGGCCGCATTGCGTTCGGCCGCAGACATGGCCTCCTTCAGGGTCGCCACCTCGTTCGTGGCCCTTGCAGTACCCATGTTATCCTTGTTATTTTTTGTTGCAACCTAAATCCTTTTCTGTAAGGTACAAGTTCAAAGTGGTGTTACCAACCTTCTTTGTCCTGGAGCTGCTTCTTGGCGCGGCCGAGCTCTTGCTCGGACCGCTCGAGCTCCTGCTTCAAAGAACCGACCTCCGCAGTCAGTGCGGCAGAGGTCAGCAGCGCAGCCTGCAACCCATATTGACATAATTTTTTAGCAACCCTGCGTATATCTTCTTTTTTTCAGATCCTCAGTCCGGCTTTTCTTTCCGAACACCGAACCGAGCATCAGGGGCTACTGTCTATGCGGTATTACATTGCATATTTTTAACTTCTTACCTCAAAGCCTGATAGAAGGCTACTGCAGGCTTCGGTCAGCCCGCTCTTGGCAAGCTGTACCTTCTGAATCACCGCACTCATAATAGTGCGGTGTTCTTCCTCGATGGAAGCGCTCTGCAGCGCCTCCAACAAATTGTCCGGCGCCTCCGATTGGACGGAAGCCGCCAGCGTCACGGTCTTGCCCTTCGTGCGAAGGGGCCGCCGGCCGGACTCTGGAACCACTGCGGGTTCTGATATGGAGTCCGGCGCAAAGTCCGGGAGGACGCCTTGTGGCGCCTCCGGAGCCTCCCCCTGATGGGTCCCTTCTTGGGATCCCACCTCGGCGTCCTCGGTGTTGCGAGGGGTGGAGGCGGTCGGGATGGAGTCTACATCCGACGGAGCCAACGACCCGCTCGATGAAGCGGGGAGATCATCATTGGCCGGACTACAGGCAGCATGCGGCATCAGAATGACACTATGTGACACAGAAAAAGAAATTATAAATCACTCAGGAATCCGGATACTTACGATCTCGC
>NW_025278967.1:0-1241 GCF_018294505.1 Triticum aestivum
ACCACTCTCAACGGGAATCGGGATGCGGCATCTGGTCCCTCGTCTCTCAAGGGACGGTGGACCGAAGATTGGGCTGCCGGCGTACCGCGCCGGACACAGCGCATGGTGGGCGTCCTCGCTTTATCAATGCAGTGCATCCGGCGCGCAGCTGGCATTATGGCCTTTGAACGACCCAACAAACGAAGCGCACGTCGCTTCGACCGCGACCCCAGGTCAGGCGGGACTACCCGCTGAGTTTAAGCATATAAATAAGCGGAGGAGAAGAAACTTACAAGGATTCCCCTAGTAACGGCGAGCGAACCGGGAGCAGCCCAGCTTGAGAATCGGGCGGCTGTGCCGTCCGAATTGTAGTCTGGAGAGGCGTCCTCAGCGACGGACCGGGCCCAAGTCCCCTAGAAAGGGGCGCCTGGGAGGGTGAGAGCCCCGTCCGGCCCGGACCCTGTCGCCCCACGAGGTGCCGTCAACGAGTCGGGTTGTTTGGGAATGCAGCCCAAATCGGGCGGTAGACTCCGTCCAAGGCTAAATACAAGCGAGAGACCGATAGCGGACAAGTACCGCGAGGGAAAGATGAAAAGGACTTTGAAAAGAGAGTCAAAGAGTGCTTGAAATTGCCGGGAGGGAAGCGGATGGGGGCCGGCGATGCGCCCCGGCCGTATGCGGAACGGCTCTTGCTGGTCCGCCGCTCGGCTCGGGGTGTGGACTGTTGTCGGCCGCGCCGGCGGCCAAAGCCCGGGGGCCCTAGGTGCCCCCGGTGGCCGTCGTCGGCACGGCCGGTACCCGTGCGCTGAAAGGCGTGTCCCTCGGGGCACTGCGCTGCAACGGCCTGCGGGCTCCCCATCCGACCCGTCTTGAAACACGGACCAAGGAGTCTGACATGCGTGCGAGTCGACGGGTTCTGAAACCTGGGATGCGCAAGGAAGCTGACGAGCGGGAGGCCCTCACGGGCCGCACCGCTGGCCGACCCTGATCTTCTGTGAAGGGTTCGAGTTGGAGCACGCCTGTCGGGACCCGAAAGATGGTGAACTATGCCTGAGCGGGGCGAAGCCAGAGGAAACTCTGGTGGAGGCTCGAAGCGATACTGACGTGCAAATCGTTCGTCTGACTTGGGTATAGGGGCGAAAGACTAATCGAACCATCTAGTAGCTGGTTCCCTCCGAAGTTTCCCTCAGGATAGCTGGAGCCCATTACGAGTTCTATCAGGTAAAGCCAATGATTAGAGGCATTGGGGACGCAACGTCCTC